>NW_028141976.1:1010000-1216090 GCF_025532165.1 Camponotus vicinus | reverse complement strand
AGCATAAGGTAATCCTATGCATGACTATATATTACGATACTATATCTTGTGTATGTACATATATGCAAACAACAAGAGAAAAGAAAAGACACGCATCCGTATACGCATTGTACAATGACTTGTCAGTGCCGTTGCACGCGTGGCATATACATAGCAGCAGAATCCGTTCGCTAATTATAAGTAAAAGAGGAGAAGAAACAGAGGAGGAAACACGGAGATATACCTAACGAAGGTATGGTCGTTTGCATCGTGTATACAATAATACAATAAATTCGCCCATTGTAAATATGCGATTCGTCGCGTACGGGGAGGTCGTTTCCAAGTGTCATCGAAATTCCTGGGCATGCGATCCGCGTCTGCAGGGTGGACTTGAACCAGGAAATTGTGACCTGTGTGAAGTTAGCCCCGCACTTTTTGAATTTTATATTTTTATTAATTGTGCTGCATTGTGCTACGTTTGTGCTGATTTGTGCCGCAAACCGTAGCTTAATAACTTAAACCATTTTTAAGAAAATTAAAAAAAACGAAATTTGCGGCAGCCCCGCACTTTTTGAATTTTTATTGATTGTGCTGCATTTGTGCTACGTTTGTGCTAATGTGTGCCGCAAACTGCAACTCAATAACTTGAACCATATTCGAGAAAATAAAAAAAAAGTTACTAGCCCCGCACTTTGTCCCAATCGAGTTCAATTTTTTTAAATAAATTGGCATAAGTTTGTGCCGTATTGTGCCGTTAAGCAAACTTTGTTATCTTATTCCATTTAGCTAAAAAAAATTCGTAAAGTTAAAAACAATAATACTACATAAATCATTTTTTATAGCATTAATTGAATTTCTATCAATTGTGTTATATTGTCCTCATAATTAGAAAGGATAAACAGATAAAAAAATATAGGTAATTATAAAGTTTGATTAAATATCAAGTAAAAAGGGGTGGGAGTGAAAAAAAATTTAACATTTAAAATTTTTTTTTCTTTTGTGCCAGATTGTGCTAGACGAATACAACAACTTTTCCTAATGACAAAATGCCATCAGATCAATAGTTTTTTTTGTGGAATAGAAATTAGAAACGGATTTTTAGGAATACGAAACTTTACATGTATATATTTTTCAAACTATAACAGATAATCTGATTCTGCAAGTTGTGCTATGTTGTGCTACCAAAGGCGAAGAAATGACATGCAAAAGATGCATAAATAATCCCAGGGATTGATTAAATATCGATTAAAAGGGGGTAGGGGTGAAAAAAAATTTAACATTTTTAATTTTTTTTCTCTTGTGCCAGATTGTGCTAGACGAGTACAACAACTTTTCCTAATGACAAAATGCCGTCAGATCATTAGTTTTTTTTGTGGAACAGAAATTAGAAACGAATTTGAGACTATTACTTTATTAAAATAAAACTATAATTATGAGAAATTAAGAGTTTTATTATATACATGTACACATTGATTTTTGAAATCACATTAAACCCAATATTTTATTAGAATAATTTTCAATTTCAAAAATTTCATTAATCCCTTTGAATCAAAAAGATCAAATAAAATATCAAATCTTTAGTTTTTATTTTATGGCAATTTAAAGTCGTATATTATTATAAATAATGAAAAAATTCCCGATGTCGCAGATTCCGAAGTTTCTTAAATGAGACTTCATTTATAATATTCACGAATATATGTCAAAAAATAAAATGCATTTTTTATTCATTTGAAAGTAATTTTAATAGAATAATGAGAATTTTGAGATTAAAATAATATCAAACACGATATAAATCGCATAAATTTAGTTTAATATAATTATAAAATTTTTATTATCAGACTAATTAAAAATTACCCGATTTACGTCGTGTTTGATATCATTTTAATCGCAAAAATCTCTTTAATTCATTAAAATTACTTTCAAACCGATGAAATTAAAAATAAAAGTTTCAATTTTTATTTTATAAGATGTTTACATTTTCGTGAATTGCGAATGGATAGAGGAAGCGAAGAAACCGATTGTAAGAGACTTCGGAACTCTTTGATGATAGGTCATCTCGCTCGCTCTGCTCTCTACTCATGATCCTACTTTCTCTGTCACACTTGACAATCGTGATAGACAGCTCGGAAAGATAAGCGGACCCAAGAATCGAGAGCGAGCGAAACAGTAACAAGAACGAGCGAGACAATAATAGGAGCGAGCGAGACAGTAATAGGAGTGAGCGAGACAGTAATAGGAGCGAGCGAGACAGTAATAGATGCGAGCGAGAGGAAAATAATAGCGCGCAAGAAAAATCCGATTCTCGAGCTCGAGTCCTCGTTGCTCGTGCTATTTCTATCTCGTTCGCTCTTATTTCACTCGGCCTTCTCGCTTCCTCACGTAACTCTCGCATCGCTTTTATACATATATACGTACACACACACACACACACACACACACACACACACACACACACACACACACACACACACACACACACACACACACACACCCCACACCTACATATATATATATATATATATATATATATATATATATATATATTGTGACCGTTAATTTATTAAGGGCTAATGACGTTAAATGACCGGTGATAATGGCCCATGGCACACCTTCGGCGCGATCTTCTAATATAAAAGAAAAGTGTTTCTTCTCCAAAGTAAAATATATGGGCGCCAGGTGCGGGAATCCGCACCGCTCTAATAAAATTTAACGTATAGGCAGTACACACAAAAAAAATGCAAAGCTCTCAGAAAAACCGCGACGGACGCTCGGCTAACCCCGTCTCGAAATTGGTAGAGGGGCGGTCCGTTTTAATAATTCACAAGGAAGGATCGAGAATACAAGGTGACTGCAAATAAAACATAATATTTTAGTAACAAGAATTAATATATTTAACACATGAATAAATTTCAACGGCGGACAGACTCGCGTAGATGTAGAACGATTTTATAATATTGATTATCAGATTATTAGCCGGCAGCGACGGGCCGGCATTCGAGCGCGATCACCGCAGTATCACGTGTCACGCGGCAGGAAGAAAGCGTAAAAGAAAAGTCCCGGAATTCCGCGCTAAACGAAACTTGTTAGAGTTTCGGCAGCTACGAATTCCCAAATAATTTTTAATAATGAACACCGCGGTTTTGGCTCCTTTAATGACATCCGTCTGTCGCAAATAAAATAATTAATTACAATAGTGGATCTACTCGCCACACGCACAGTTAACAGAATCGATTATAGATGCGAGTCGATTATTCAGATCTACTGCTTTAACGAAAGAATTGAGCGACTACTAACGTATCTAACATAGACGGTTGAATTTAGACAAATTGAAAAATTATAAATAACAATAAAGTATCAAACGATTTGAGCCTCGGAAATATGCGAGCCGACGTAGTTGCCGGTTATCGAGTATCGCAATCGCCTTTGTGCGTGAGCTCGGTTACAGTACTTTTAACAGACAAAGTTTTACAGCCAACAGTAATAATTGTACAAATAAACATTTACAGTGACTGTCGGCGCGCAACTGGGAGAGAGGGCACTTAATTTTACGAAAGCTCGAATAAAGTCTTTCGGCCGGCCGTCGTACTCTAAGACGCAAATATCGAGAACGCAGAAAAGGAATTTCACAATAAATTTAATGACGGCAGCTATACGGCACCGACATTGTTCGAGCTAATTCTACCTGAATTATTTAACAAAGACGGCCAGATGGGGTCGACGCCTGTCTCACCGGTGACTCCTTGCGGTTCTCCGTGCTCTCGGCATCCACGTGTCGGATCGATAATTTTGGGCCGTCGTTCCCTTCGCCGGTCCGCCGAACAGTGATGAGCGGAAGGCCCGTCGGATTCACGCCGGCAAGTTAATATGCAATTAGGCCACTTGTGGCGCTTCCGCTACCCTCAGGATCGTCACGCGTCTCAATTAATCCTGCGGCCTTCAGGGCCGTATTCGCGCCTGTCGCTCCCTGTCTCTTCTCTGATTATTTTTCTTGGCCCTCCTGTTGAAGCCCGGTGTGAGGGGTTTTTACGGTGGCCGCTCGCCGTAACTATTCTGGTTCTTCGGTAGCGCTTAATTCGGCCGCAACGGCTCCGTTTTCGGGGTTCCGGAGTTCGATCTCATTTTTCGGTCGACCTTCCCCGATTGTTCCTCGTACCTGCTGAGTATAGGGAGGTTTACAGGGGCGGCAGCGAAGTCTTAAATTGACGTTACAATTTTAGGAAAGTAGAAAGAGAGGTACTTAGCTCGGCGTTCTCCTTCCGGTCGGCGCCTCCGCTCGTCCCGTATCTCTTGGTCCGGTCTTCTGCGCCGTGTCGAGTCACCGGGTGAGATTCCGCTAGCGTCTCCCATTACAGTAGCGTCTAATCTTAACATTACTATCGCCATAATAAAAAAAAAATGAATTTTTACGCAAGGGAGGCGGGTCTACTCCCGCCCCCAAAATCCGCTCTCTCTCCCTAAATCAGGGGAGGACGAGGGCCCAAAAATTCCTCCCGGTTGGATCTCGCGATCCTTGTGACGTGCCGCCAGGCGTCACGTCACAATATATATATGAATAAAAATTCTAAATAATAAAGATGTATTCATATATACACATATGTACACATACATCTTTATTTATAGAACTTTTATTCTTACGAAATGTGTACGCGTTTTACATTAAAACTAATATCAAACTTTCTTTCTGTAAATATATAAATTATTTATTAATAGCTGAATAAAATAAATTTCTATATATTGTATATAGCTGTTTTCAGTAAATTTCAGTATAAATCAGTATAATCTGTATAGATTTATACTGAAATTTACTGAAAACAGCTATATACAATATATAGAAATTTATTTTATTCAGCTATTAATAAATAATTTATATATTTACAGAAAGAAAGTTTGATATTAGTTTTAATGTAAAACGCGTACACATTTCGTAAGAATAAAAGTTCTATAAATAAAGATGTATGTGTACATATGTGTATATATGAATACATCTTTATTATTTAGAATTTTTATTCATATATATATTGTGACGTGACGCCTGGCGGCACGTCACAAGGATCGCGAGATCCAACCGGGAGGAATTTTTGGGCCCTCGTCCTCCCCTGATTTAGGGAGAGAGAGCGGATTTTGGGGGCGGGAGTAGACCCGCCTCCCTTGCGTAAAAATTCATTTTTTTTTTATTATGGCGATAGTAATGTTAAGATTAGACGCTACTGTAATGGGAGACGCTAGCGGAATCTCACCCGGTGACTCGACACGGCGCAGAAGACCGGACCAAGAGATACGGGACGAGCGGAGGCGCCGACCGGAAGGAGAACGCCGAGCTAAGTACCTCTCTTTCTACTTTCCTAAAATTGTAACGTCAATTTAAGACTTCGCTGCCGCCCCTGTAAACCTCCCTATACTCAGCAGGTACGAGGAACAATCGGGGAAGGTCGACCGAAAAATGAGATCGAACTCCGGAACCCCGAAAACGGAGCCGTTGCGGCCGAATTAAGCGCTACCGAAGAACCAGAATAGTTACGGCGAGCGGCCACCGTAAAAACCCCTCACACCGGGCTTCAACAGGAGGGCCAAGAAAAATAATCAGAGAAGAGACAGGGAGCGACAGGCGCGAATACGGCCCTGAAGGCCGCAGGATTAATTGAGACGCGTGACGATCCTGAGGGTAGCGGAAGCGCCACAAGTGGCCTAATTGCATATTAACTTGCCGGCGTGAATCCGACGGGCCTTCCGCTCATCACTGTTCGGCGGACCGGCGAAGGGAACGACGGCCCAAAATTATCGATCCGACACGTGGATGCCGAGAGCACGGAGAACCGCAAGGAGTCACCGGTGAGACAGGCGTCGACCCCATCTGGCCGTCTTTGTTAAATAATTCAGGTAGAATTAGCTCGAACAATGTCGGTGCCGTATAGCTGCCGTCATTAAATTTATTGTGAAATTCCTTTTCTGCGTTCTCGATATTTGCGTCTTAGAGTACGACGGCCGGCCGAAAGACTTTATTCGAGCTTTCGTAAAATTAAGTGCCCTCTCTCCCAGTTGCGCGCCGACAGTCACTGTAAATGTTTATTTGTACAATTATTACTGTTGGCTGTAAAACTTTGTCTGTTAAAAGTACTGTAACCGAGCTCACGCACAAAGGCGATTGCGATACTCGATAACCGGCAACTACGTCGGCTCGCATATTTCCGAGGCTCAAATCGTTTGATACTTTATTGTTATTTATAATTTTTCAATTTGTCTAAATTCAACCGTCTATGTTAGATACGTTAGTAGTCGCTCAATTCTTTCGTTAAAGCAGTAGATCTGAATAATCGACTCGCATCTATAATCGATTCTGTTAACTGTGCGTGTGGCGAGTAGATCCACTATTGTAATTAATTATTTTATTTGCGACAGACGGATGTCATTAAAGGAGCCAAAACCGCGGTGTTCATTATTAAAAATTATTTGGGAATTCGTAGCTGCCGAAACTCTAACAAGTTTCGTTTAGCGCGGAATTCCGGGACTTTTCTTTTACGCTTTCTTCCTGCCGCGTGACACGTGATACTGCGGTGATCGCGCTCGAATGCCGGCCCGTCGCTGCCGGCTAATAATCTGATAATCAATATTATAAAATCGTTCTACATCTACGCGAGTCTGTCCGCCGTTGAAATTTATTCATGTGTTAAATATATTAATTCTTGTTACTAAAATATTATGTTTTATTTGCAGTCACCTTGTATTCTCGATCCTTCCTTGTGAATTATTAAAACGGACCGCCCCTCTACCAATTTCGAGACGGGGTTAGCCGAGCGTCCGTCGCGGTTTTTCTGAGAGCTTTGCATTTTTTTTGTGTGTACTGCCTATACGTTAAATTTTATTAGAGCGGTGCGGATTCCCGCACCTGGCGCCCATATATTTTACTTTGGAGAAGAAACACTTTTCTTTTATATTAGAAGATCGCGCCGAAGGTGTGCCATGGGCCATTATCACCGGTCATTTAACGTCATTAGCCCTTAATAAATTAACGGTCACAATATATATATATATATATATATATATATATATATATATATATATGTAGGTGTGGGGTGTGTGTGTGTGTGTGTGTGTGTGTGTGTGTGTGTGTGTGTGTGTGTGTGTGTGTGTGTGTGTGTGTGTACGTATATATGTATAAAAGCGATGCGAGAGTTACGTGAGGAAGCGAGAAGGCCGAGTGAAATAAGAGCGAACGAGATAGAAATAGCACGAGCAACGAGGACTCGAGCTCGAGAATCGGATTTTTCTTGCGCGCTATTATTTTCCTCTCGCTCGCATCTATTACTGTCTCGCTCGCTCCTATTACTGTCTCGCTCACTCCTATTACTGTCTCGCTCGCTCCTATTATTGTCTCGCTCGTTCTTGTTACTGTTTCGCTCGCTCTCGATTCTTGGGTCCGCTTATCTTTCCGAGCTGTCTATCACGATTGTCAAGTGTGACAGAGAAAGTAGGATCATGAGTAGAGAGCAGAGCGAGCGAGATGACCTATCATCAAAGAGTTCCGAAGTCTCTTACAATCGGTTTCTTCGCTTCCTCTATCCATTCGCAATTCACGAAAATGTAAACATCTTATAAAATAAAAATTGAAACTTTTATTTTTAATTTCATCGGTTTGAAAGTAATTTTAATGAATTAAAGAGATTTTTGCGATTAAAATGATATCAAACACGACGTAAATCGGGTAATTTTTAATTAGTCTGATAATAAAAATTTTATAATTATATTAAACTAAATTTATGCGATTTATATCGTGTTTGATATTATTTTAATCTCAAAATTCTCATTATTCTATTAAAATTACTTTCAAATGAATAAAAAATGCATTTTATTTTTTGACATATATTCGTGAATATTATAAATGAAGTCTCATTTAAGAAACTTCGGAATCTGCGACATCGGGAATTTTTTCATTATTTATAATAATATACGACTTTAAATTGCCATAAAATAAAAACTAAAGATTTGATATTTTATTTGATCTTTTTGATTCAAAGGGATTAATGAAATTTTTGAAATTGAAAATTATTCTAATAAAATATTGGGTTTAATGTGATTTCAAAAATCAATGTGTACATGTATATAATAAAACTCTTAATTTCTCATAATTATAGTTTTATTTTAATAAAGTAATAGTCTCAAATTCGTTTCTAATTTCTGTTCCACAAAAAAAACTAATGATCTGACGGCATTTTGTCATTAGGAAAAGTTGTTGTACTCGTCTAGCACAATCTGGCACAAGAGAAAAAAAATTAAAAATGTTAAATTTTTTTTCACCCCTACCCCCTTTTAATCGATATTTAATCAATCCCTGGGATTATTTATGCATCTTTTGCATGTCATTTCTTCGCCTTTGGTAGCACAACATAGCACAACTTGCAGAATCAGATTATCTGTTATAGTTTGAAAAATATATACATGTAAAGTTTCGTATTCCTAAAAATCCGTTTCTAATTTCTATTCCACAAAAAAAACTATTGATCTGATGGCATTTTGTCATTAGGAAAAGTTGTTGTATTCGTCTAGCACAATCTGGCACAAAAGAAAAAAAAATTTTAAATGTTAAATTTTTTTTCACTCCCACCCCTTTTTACTTGATATTTAATCAAACTTTATAATTACCTATATTTTTTTATCTGTTTATCCTTTCTAATTATGAGGACAATATAACACAATTGATAGAAATTCAATTAATGCTATAAAAAATGATTTATGTAGTATTATTGTTTTTAACTTTACGAATTTTTTTTAGCTAAATGGAATAAGATAACAAAGTTTGCTTAACGGCACAATACGGCACAAACTTATGCCAATTTATTTAAAAAAATTGAACTCGATTGGGACAAAGTGCGGGGCTAGTAACTTTTTTTTTATTTTCTCGAATATGGTTCAAGTTATTGAGTTGCAGTTTGCGGCACACATTAGCACAAACGTAGCACAAATGCAGCACAATCAATAAAAATTCAAAAAGTGCGGGGCTGCCGCAAATTTCGTTTTTTTTAATTTTCTTAAAAATGGTTTAAGTTATTAAGCTACGGTTTGCGGCACAAATCAGCACAAACGTAGCACAATGCAGCACAATTAATAAAAATATAAAATTCAAAAAGTGCGGGGCTAACTTCACACAGGTCACAATTTCCTGGTTCAAGTCCACCCTGCAGACGCGGATCGCATGCCCAGGAATTTCGATGACACTTGGAAACGACCTCCCCGTACGCGACGAATCGCATATTTACAATGGGCGAATTTATTGTATTATTGTATACACGATGCAAACGACCATACCTTCGTTAGGTATATCTCCGTGTTTCCTCCTCTGTTTCTTCTCCTCTTTTACTTATAATTAGCGAACGGATTCTGCTGCTATGTATATGCCACGCGTGCAACGGCACTGACAAGTCATTGTACAATGCGTATACGGATGCGTGTCTTTTCTTTTCTCTTGTTGTTTGCATATATGTACATACACAAGATATAGTATCGTAATATATAGTCATGCATAGGATTACCTTATGCTTGTAAGGACAACACGATGAAATAAAATGAAGTAATAATTCATAGTTAGTGATTATCGAAAAAGTAAGAGCTGATTATAAATATTAATTTTAGTATTCATGAAAATTACATTGTTTATTATTTTTCATCACTATATTTCGATGCAAGTTTATTTATGTGAAATTGTACTCCTGAGGATCTCATAGATTATCTAATTTTAAGAAAATAGAATGTCTGCTCTCTGGAAAAACATGAAAACTTTGAAATTGTCATTTCTTTTGTACCTGGTAAAATGAGCGAATTCATAAAATTATTAGTGGGGAATATTTTTAAAAATTCTTTCTTTGATAATTTTACTTATATTATAAATAGTCGGGAAGCCAAGTGAAATATAAATTTAAAATATATTTTAAATATATATATATATATATATATATATATCTTTGTTTATATGTTAAATTTATATATTTATATAGTTAATTTTGTCTCTATTAAATATATTTTATTATGATTAGATATTAAATATTTCTTATCAATAAATGAAATCTATGAATCTATTTAGCTTGCAAAAGCTACTCAGAGGTTATTTTTAATATATTTACAAATCTAGCTAGAAACTTAAAAGACTATGTTTTTAGGAGAGAAAAATATTAAAAGACGCATGCAAAAAAAATTTACTTTAGAAAAAGTTGCATTAAAAAATCTTTAAAATATTCTCTTCATCTGTAATTTTGAACGAAAGTATCTGGAATATTAAAAAATCTTTAGGACATTTTTTTACAATTAGACGTTATCCTGGAAAGATAGAAATAAGGATAATGAGAGGTCTTTCGCAAAATTTGAAAAAAAACTGAATAAATATTAACAATTCCAGAATGAAGTTGACAAATTTGTCTTGTCTACGTGATGCTAACGAAATCTCGCTTCTTCGCGAAAATGCATTCAATAGCACGTGCTTTCTCTCTTCGATCACGTGCGACCGATCGATGCGCCGATTGTCCGAATTCTCGCGCTCAAGGAAGATCGCAAGGAGGCCTCTACGATGCCTCGCGACCAAGATTTATCCTTCGCGTTCCAATTGAGCCGAGTCCCGAGACGAGAGCCGATCGCGATGTAAAGCACGCACCCGATATCGGGAAAGGTTCGTTCGCTCAGAGTCGTCAGTCGTGTGGCCCGGCAGCGAGAGGCAAAGCCTCTTCGAGCATCGCACAGCGGCCTCCTCTCTTTCTCTATCTCTCTCTCTCTTTCTCTCTCTCTCTTTCTCCCAAAGGAAGAGGGCATCGCCCTGACCGTGACCTAGCCACCGCTCCTCGAACAAACGTACACGTACATACGCACACAACATCCATCCTGCCACGACCGAGCGACCAGTTTGTACGCTCGACACATACACAACCCACAAGATGAGCCTCAGCTAGCGTATGCTCCATCATCTCTGTTTATTATTGAAAAGGCGACGAAATAACTCGTATACAGTTTTGATCAAATGTGTCATCATGATACGATTTTTCTCATAAAAATTTCGATTCTCCTTTTTATTAATTAATTAGTTATTATTTTTACGAAGAAGTCATATACGTGACACATAGTTCTTAGATCTCTTTCAAACAGATGTTCTATAAATGTAAATTTTGTTCGTATCATTGTGTGCATTACACATTTTTTATCTTTTATATAAACGTATATTATATAGCTTCTATGTAGATATATATATTATATATTTTATTTTTATATTACTTTTATATTATTTTATATTATATTTTTTTTATATATTTTATTTTTATATTTATTTTCATATTACATATTTTATTTTTATAAATATATATTATTAGCCCTTTATTTTTCCAATATTTAATTCGATATTTTACCAGCTCGTTAGGATCAAAATAATAATGTTATTATTAAAGTAATTATAACATCTTGTTACTAGATTTTTGTCTATTTTTCCCCCATTATAAATCAGTCAAAGCAATACGTGAAATGTTGGAAATAATTTCCACGAAATAATCGAGGGATACGTTTTGATGATACCCGCTGCATCGTATTTCTAAAATACACACACATACATTTGCGAGGGAGGAAGGAACACTTATGATCACGCGATCGGGCCCCCGAGAAAAACGTGTCCATGCGTCCTATAAGCCCTGGACCGACAGCGAAACCGGCCCAGCTTCTACGTTATGAAGAGCTAATTACTTTCGCACATTCCTCCTCTCCGCGATATTTCGTCGTGGATTTACCGGGAGACGTCTCGGCTTAAGTAGTGTCGCTTACATAAGCGCGTTATAAATCTCCGGTTTGTTCCTTTTTTCATCCTAATGGCGCATATTAAGCGTACCCCTACATCTTACTGTCTTGCCACGTGTGTGTGACATCAGAAACGGGGGAATACAAGTGAGTATAATTCTTGCAGCTTATGCCCATTCCACGAGTGATTTTTTTTTTAGGGAGGTGCTGTTCGATAAATCGAAGATGTGATTGTAAAATGCGACAGAAATCCCGCATCCTTTGTGAAATCCCTTGATTTTCTAAGACGACGATGGGTGTATCTAGATTTTTAATTATTTTGACAACAAGTAACCAGGGGCGGCACTAGCGCTAGGGATGGTCTGGATAAATCCAGACCTCACTTATGAGTAGGTATGGAAATCCAGACCTGACAATCATAAACGGATAATTTTTTTAAATTCTACTTTACCCATGGACGTAGTATACATGGACTCCGAACGCCCTTTGTTCTGCCGTCTAATTGACGGTCTAATTGAGTGAAGCCAACATCTAGAAAGAGAGCGAGAATAGAGGGGCTCGTTTCCTCTCTCTCTTCGAGCGGTCATTTTCGACACTTAGAAGATTAAAAAACTACCTAAGATCAACAATGTCTCAAGATCGGCTAAATGACATTTCGATGTTAAATATTTATTATGAGATGACTGATATAGATACTGAAGAGGTATTAAATGAATTTATAAAGAAACATAACATTAGAATGCATACATTTGCTGTGATATAAAAGATAAATTAATATAGTGTGTCATTTTCTTTGAACCATGGTTATTTATTTAAACTTTTCTTGCATGAATTAAACTGATAAAAAAAATTTTTTCAAAAATCAAATCCTACCCCCCCCCCCCTCCCGATTGATTGTTATCCAGAGACCGTAGTGCCGCCCCTGCAAGTAACAACACATAGGGGAAAGGCGGGTAGTCCCGGACAGCGGGTAACTCCGGACATTTTAATATCTCTGATACTAAACTGCTTAAAAAAACAAATGACACGTTAAAACATGTCTGTCTCAGCACATGAACAATTGCAAATCAGTAATAATATGTACGCCAAGCGGATCAGATGTTATAATCAGTTTTATTCCCGTTAAGAGTGATATTACGACACCCATCAAATTTTGTCGATGATATTGTCGATATGATTGTGGCATACGGGCTAGCGGGAGAAAATACTTATCACGCGGCCGCAAATTACGTGGAATGATTTCCCGGGCGAAAACCAAGGACGTTTTTACGTGTTGTGCAATAATTATGTAAAACTGGGTGTCGTGCATAATATCGGGATAACCGGTCCAGCAGTGCGTCTTCGTGTACGAGATGAAGAAAGGATTCTGGAAGCATTTTATGAAAATCCTAGAACTAGCGTGCGTCATGTGACACACGAATTTGGTTTTTCGCGATACGCAGTACATCACGCTTTACGTGTAATGGATTACGTCCGTATCATTACCAACGTGTGTAACACATTTTATCGAGGGATTTTCAACCACGGATCAATTTTTGTGAAGGTACTGTCATCATCAATTTTTTACATTTATGATACATTCAGCGTACAGTAACGGCATTTTGAACAATTTTCACAAATATTTAAATTGAGAGTGGAATAGGCCTATGGGGGAAACCACTATAAAAAAAGCGCACCATGCCATCTACCGCAAGGTGGTGTGGAAATGATTGCGCATCATTTTCTCGCCACTAAAAGGACGGGTCATTTTTCGGCGCGGTATTGCGATATATCGCACGCCACCATCATGTCTCGGAGAGCGATCCGCCCATCGCTTCGCCGCGCGCCTAGTATAAGATTACAGTGGGACGACTCTCGTCGCCGCGCGCTTCTACTCACGCAGATTGGCCGATATTCTTTATTTAATTTTTCGTTAATTATTGCGAATATCACAAAACAGTACAAGTCCTTCCTTCTTAATTTGAGCCAATCTACCTCCTTACTTCGTATGGGCTAAAATTTCACTGACACCCTGTATATTTTTATTGTGACATTTGTAAGAACAAAGAACGAATAGATAATTGTTGAAATATATGTCCGGGACTACCCGCCATTTTTTAACTGCTCAAAAATAGCAGTAATAAGTTATTGATTTTTTTTTCTAAGATAGTTTAAGAAAAATGTTCTATTCTTTGTTAATAAGAAATCAAAAAAGTTCAAAGTTTATTTTGCAAAAGAGTAATTTAATTAAAATCTGTTGATTATATATTATTTTATGCGTTTTATTTAAGTGTCCGGGGCTACCCGCTTTTCCCCTATTCGTAAGCATCGTACGTTTAAATCATATGCTATTGTATAATAGGTGAACTGATGCGTATACAAGATTTGTATCAGTATCCCATTTTATTTTTTTCTCAAACTATGATAATTTTTTATTATGTGTAGTGTTTGTAGTTTATGATTCACAAGACTTGAGGTAATATTTATAAAAGTATTATATTAGTATTGAAAATTTTCGAAAATTTATATCTTGTCTTGGTCTTTAGTAACAAAATTTTTATATCGTATTTCGGAGTGTGTCAAGCAAAACGTGCTCGTTAGATTCCGCAAGATTGTATATCTTATCACATAAATCTGAATACTTGAATGAATATCGTTCTACCGTTGGACAAAGCGAATTTGTCGCGACACGCAATTATCGAGATATAAATCTTGCCTTTATATCTCTAAAACGATCTAAATAACATTGAAAATGTAATAATTTGCAGGGAAAATTGTAGCAATTATTCACACAGTGATCACGTAACAAAAAGCGTAAATATTTCTACACCTATGATTAGTAAATAAAAATCGTACTCGAACTTTTAATAAGAGACATGTAGGCTTTTGATATTAAAAATTGCTCGTCGGAAGTTTGCGATCCGTAGAGACCAAACGCATGCGGTGTATTTCAAGATGTCCATTTTGAGCGCGCCGGCTATGAGAACGTTGCATGTAACTAAGCAACATTCTTCGGATCACCTAATTAACGAGCTCCGAGCTTCGAGATCTTCGTGGCGGTCTCGGTTGCTAACCGCTCGAGATGACGAAGTCGAGGAATACATAATGTGGCTGTCATACGCAACCGACGCGATAAATAATGGACCATGGTGGAGTTATGCACGGTTGCTTAATTAGTATGCAAGTGCCGCTCTTCCGAGTCCCCAAGTCCTTTGTGTCTCGCAAAGGTGTATGGGCGAAAATTAAAAATTTAGATTCAATCTCTGGATAATAGAACGAATTGGTCATCTCTTGACGAAATAGATGTCGATTTAGGACAGAATAAAAATTTAAATTGCTAAGATTTTTAGTTTTTAGAAAAAAAAGAATCTTGAGAAATATCACAAATAAAATATAGTAAAATATACTGTTTTCTTTAAATAAAATATTGTTCGAACATTTTTTTAAATTTTTCAATGAGATTTAATAAAGACAAAGATACATAGGAAACATTTATTTAAAATGCAAAATAGTTGAATTTATTAATTGAAAAATAATAATTTTAAAAAATTCTCTTAATTGAAATAATATTTAAGTTTTTAAAAACATTTATACATTTATACATTCTATTTTCTATATTTTTTCAAATATTATTTTAACTATTATTTAATAAGGGAAATAATTAGAGAATCAAAGAAAACAGATGTTTATTTTACACACAGATACATATATAAAATAATCATTAATTATTAAAAGTCTAATTTATAAAAATTAGCTAACACGATAAACATTGTCATTCTTTTGTTTCATCTCTTCGTTGTTAACAATTACGTTCTGTTCTTTCTCAACGATACTCTACCAGCGACCAGCGATCGACTAAATTGCGAATGTCAGAGGTAGAGAAGTTAATATCAATTGATAACAGCCGTCGGACGGACATTACAGGCGAAGGCACCGCGATTCTCTCAGACAAAAGATCAAAATTACCGTTGCATGCGATTCTATTATTGGAATGCGTACCTTAGAGCGATACAAGTTTAACCGGACAATAGTTAAGGACTTGTATAGTAAAGTATTAAGGAATAGTCTTAAAGGCGGAATTTCATGCGAAGCGTGTGATAGGTAGATGCGGGACGACCAGGCATCGTGTACCAGCGTGCTATTCATATTTCTTTTATTTTATATTATAATAGTCATTGTGAAAGAACAGTTTATTTTAATAAATCGAGCAGCATATAAATAATTATTATTTATGAAGATTCCTAGAATAGCATATTTTATATAAAACAACATATTATTCATTTAGTTCTTCTGGCGATATGATTTTATAGTTATATATAATTTTTGTTAAAATTATTAACCATTATAAGAGTAGATGATATTTACTTTATTTTATATCGCACGTAACATAAAATGCAAAAATAGTATGATAGATAAAATCATGATGAGATTACGAGTTTTATTTTATGCATGGATTTTTATATTTAGTAATGCCTGTAGTTTATATTATAAAGAGGACGTCGTTAGAATTTAAGCCGATGCGATATACAATAGAACGATACGGTCGTATGAGCGGTAGAAATCTTATTGTCATAACAATGGACTTGTCAAAAGCGCGAAATCCGTACCCTATGCCGGAAACACGAGGTTGGGTCGAGGCAAATACGAGCATGCTTGAATTACATGTAAAAAGAGCGAAATATCTTCATGAGATATGTTTAAGAGCGAATAACGATATATTAGAAATAAATGCGAGGAGCGACATGATCGCGTGGACGCTAGCCCAGAGAATGACGCCATGGCCGAGAGCATCACGGCGGGAGTGTCGCGACGATTGGCCGGACAGCCGATGGTGGGGCGCCTACTGAAAACCGAGAGGACAAAAGGCGAAGACGAGTCGACGACTCGATCCGCCCATGGGCGATGCGGAGATTATACGATGCGTCAAGCGACATTTCGACAAAGAAATTGTGCGCGAAATTAAAATAACCATAGACCTTATAAGTATGGACTGGCAATTGCCTATAGTTTCTGTAGAGAAGCACAGTGTCCGGAGGAGGTTAGAGAGAGAAACATACTTTTTAGTACTTCTCTTTCTACAAGTGTCCGGAAGTATGCATGGACACTTGTAGAAAGAGAAGTACCAAAAAGATGTTTCTCTCTCTAACCTCCTCCGGACACAGTCTGATACGTATTGCCAGTCCATATCTGTAAGGTCTATGAAAATAACCAATAAAAACAATCGCGGATTTAACGTGCCTCCTGGAGGAGGTACAAGACGAAATAGAAACAAGCGTCAAAAGTCGCGAGGATCAAAAATCAAACACGAAATCGTTCGGAAACGCGCAAAAGGCGACAAGCTCGGGATACCGGAACAACGCGTACAAATGGCGAGGCGGAAAATCCGGCAATAAAACTGGTCAAACGACGACGGGTCGCGGGAACGCGGACAAAAATCGCGACACGAATAAACAGAAAGAACCGATCGTCGAATTTCCGACTAGCGAAAGCGAGCAGGAACAAAAGTATAGCGCGAAAAAGACGGGATTGACATTCGTTAAAGAAAAAATCGACCGGAATAAAAAGAAGAACGATCGTGGCAAGAAAGGAGGAAAGGCGATAAACGCCATCAAGAAGAAAGACAGCATCGAGAAAAAAGCAAAGCCGAAAACTCGCAGAGACAAAGACACAGCGTCGACAAGCGAAAGCGATACGAAGCCAAGCGTCGTTTATAAAAAATCGAGATCTGCGAAACACCGACAAAGAAAGCGTAAATAATTAAACGCGATACGGAATAACAAAGACTCCTCGAGCGAAGCCGAAGAGAACGATCGGGCAACCGAGAGCGAGACCGAAACCGACGCGAATAAAAGTGTTAGAGGATCGGAAACCGATGAAAGCCGTCCGCCGTCGGACAATGACGACAGTAAGACGAGCGAAGAATCCGAAGACGAAACGTCAGGATACGAAGAAAATTACCGAGAAGTACAACTCGACGCGACAAAACGCGAAAAACGAAGAAATAAAATAAAGCCGCGAAGCAGCAACGACGAAACATTGGCCGGACGGCCGATGGTGGGGCGCCTACTGAAGACCGAGAGGATAAAAGGCGAGGACGCGAGGGCTTGAGAGCTGAGTGCGCGACGAATTTCCAACCGGTAAAGGTAATAAGAATAGTCGTCAAATAACCTGTTCGCGAGATTAAATTACGCGTCGAGACCAAGGCTACCAGAGTGCGAGAAAGTGCTGAGTATGGGTTAACGGTAGCTCATAAGACATTGTGTATCGCGCATATAAAATTAAAGGACTTTATAACAGTTAATTCTGTGTCATATTGTGTGTGCGTGAACATTCCTGTTCTCCTCTCCACAATTTTCCCGGCGTATCAAAGTTGACCCTGGCGATCCCAGAGCGTCGACCAGGAACTGCCAGAGGACGAGGAGACTCCCAAGGGACTTCTGCGTGGACCGGCGCGAGCGGAAAGTACCTCCTGCTGGAAGGACGACTGCCCCCGGAGGATTGCGATCCTGGACCTTGTTGCTTATTGAGGTCAAAGCAACTGGCGACCGTCGCAGAACTCGTCGCAACCTGCGTTCTGGTGAGTGTGACACCCTTTACAGGCGTTTACATACTCGGTCCGGTCACAATGTAACTGAAGTTTTATCATAGTTCTCGCAACTGGTTTTAAACATTTCTTTCCATCTAAAAATTTATTTATACTGTGTTTGCAAAAGTTGGCACCCCTATGTCACGATACAATAGTTCTGTTAAGAGTTCTGAGTTATTTAGAACAAAAGAAAAAGTTCTTGATCACTTTTAAAAATAGTTCTGCCCGTTATGATAATGAAATTCGATTTTGAAAAATGGGGGTGCCAACTTCACGAATTTCGACACATCGAGATCAAATAGTTCTGAGCACAGTTCTGATACTCTTTTGAATAGTTACGGAGTTCCTGATACTTTTTTGAAAGAGTTCTGCCGTTTTTAGTTGAAAAAACATACTTTAGTTGAAAAAACAACTCACGAGTTCTGGCCGTAAATGTTAGAGTTCTGAGTTGCATTCGATAAGCCAAGTATTCTCGCGCAAACCGCATGCCTCTAACTATTATAGTTTCCGAAATATTGATTTTTTAAAATTAACCAACTTTTATGAAAATTTTGGAAAATCACGAGTTCTGGCCGTAAATGCTAGAGTTCTGAGTTGCATTCGATAAGACAAGTATTCTCGCGCAAACCGCATGTTCCTATCTCTTATAGTTTCCGAAATATCGATTTTTTAAAATTAACCAACTTTTATGAAAATTTTGGAAAATCACGAGTTCTGGCCGTAAATGCTAGAGTTCTGAGTTGCATTCGATAAGACAAGTATTCTCGCGCAAACCGCATGTTCCTATCTCTTATAGTTTCCGAAATATCGATTTTTTAAAATTAACCAACTTTTATGAAAATTTTGGAAAATCACGAGTTCTGGCCGTAAATGCTAGAGTTCTGAGTTGCATTCGATAAGACAAGTATTCTCGCGCAAACCGCATGCCTCTAACTATTATAGTTTCCGAAATATCGATTTTTTAAAATTAACTAACTTTTATTCAAAAAGTGCGGGGCTAACTTCACACAGGTCGCCGGTATCGTTCAGTAACGTTCTCAGTAACGTGAGCGAACAAAGAAAGTTAATCTCTTCGACGCGATTTCGATTTTTTTAAGGCGGAACGATTTTGCAACCGTTCACAAGAGATAAAAGATAGACGATATGACGAATTATGATGCCGATATGGATGCCGAGCAAGAGCAGATTTTTGATAGGTAAGAACAAACCCAGTAAGCAAAATGTTAGCAGGTTGGCAGCAGATTGGCAGCAAATTCGATCAAAATCCCACACCAGAACCATAGCCATCTGTGTCCGCATTAAGCTTTTGTTTTGGTGACAGAGTCTGTAAAACATAACCTGTCAACAAACTGTCGGCAGAAACCGAGCAGGATCTGCGCGATGCAATTTGATGTTAGATTGCCAGCAGAAATCGAGCAGAATCTGCGCATGCAACCTGATGGCAAATTGACAGCAGAAACTGCACAAGATTTGCGCTTACTTTTATTAATATTATATAAATGCAACAAAATTGATTATTACAAGTGCTAAATAAGAATATTATCGGCAAGTTAATTACAATTTTCTTCTAAAATGACATATATGTCATATGTTATATCGTAATATATGTTAATGTAATATATGTTATATCGTAGTTATATCTCATATATAGCGAAGGACTAATTAAATTAAATTAAATTAATAATAAAGTAAATGATAAAAGTAAATGTAACTTGTAAAACTGGAGATGTAATTTATTTAGAATTAAATTCTTGCTTTATGCCTCAAATAGGCAGTACATGAATAATTTACCATTTATCATATTGATTCCAATCAGTTTAATATTCTGAATCTCATCTGCTTGTATCAGATATCAGAAATTAAAGTGATAGAAATTAAAATGGTAATTACTATATTTTTAGTCTTTTATTCATATTCGTGACTTTATATATATTTCTGACAGAAATTAGATTACGAGAAAGTACAGCTCACGTAACGGTAAGTGAAGGAACTATCGAATCATGCAAACTCTGTTCCGTTTCTGCCGTCAATCTGCTATCAGAGATTGTGTGCGCAGATCCTGCTCGATTTTTGTTATCAATTTGCTATCAAATTGCGCCTCACAGATCCTGTTAAATTTCTGCTATCAATTTGCCGTCAGTTATATCTGCAGGCTTTACTCGATTTTTGCCGATAATTTGACATCAAATTTCATTGCGCAGATCCTGCTCGGTTTCTGCCGACAATCTGTTGTCAAATTGCGTCGCACAGATCCTGTTCAATTTCTGCCATCAATCTGCCGTCAGTTATATCAGCAGGCTCTACTCGATATCTGCCGAGAATTTGATATCAAATTTCATTGCGCAAATCCTGCTCGGTTTCTGCAACCAATCTGATATCAAACTGTGTTGCGCAGATCTTGCTCAATTTCTGCCACCAATCTGCTATGATAATTTTAAACAAATCCTGTTCAGTTTCTGCTATCAAATTATGTCAGCAGGTTTTGTAACATTTCTGCTGACATTCTGTTATCATTATTTGATATAACAAATTTTTTATACAATCTGCAATCTTACTGTCGATAAAAATTTGTAGCAGAAATTGACAAAATCTGTTTGAACAGACTTTGCTGACTGGGAAAGTTAAATGTTATTGCTTGCAAAATATTGTGTGTTGTAAAATCGGAAAGAATATTAATTTTACAGATATTTATGGAATATATGATTTTTTACATTTTATATATGCGACTTTAGGAATCTTTAAATCGTAGTAGTAAGACTATGAGGTTTCTAACGCAGGGGCTCCGAGGGGGGGTGAGGGGCGAGGGGGAACTGCGGGGGGGGGCGTCACGGGGGGGGTGATGACGTCACGCGGGGGGGGCGTCACGGGGGGTGATGACGTCACGGGGGGTGTGACGTCACGTGCGGGGGATGATGACGTCACGCGGGGATGATGACGTCACGTGCGGGGGATGATGACGTCACGCGGAGATGATGACGTCACGCGGGGGATGATGACGTCACGCGGAGATGATGACGTCACGCGGGGATGATGACGTCACGCGATGGATGAGGGGGTCCGCGCGGGTAGGGGGGATCCGCGGCGCGAGCGATGGACGAGGGGGTCCACGCGGATAGGGGGGATCCGCGGCGCGAGCGATGGACGAGGGGGTCCGCGCGGGTAGGGGGGATCCGCGGAAAGAAGACGGTGGTGTGAGAAGAATAGCGCTACGTGTGGGAAAAGGATAGCGTAAAGCGTGTGAAGAGGACAGTGCGACAAGGATGACACGTGACATCATCAACGTGTGACAAGGATGGCGTCAACGTGGGACAAGGATGATGCATTATAAGATGCCACATAGGTGGGAGCAGGACGACGCAAAGGTAAGTGAGTGATAGCGACGAGCTTGCGAATGAGAGAGAACGATAATAGCGCGAAGAGAACGCATACGAAAGAGAACTATAATATCGCGAGAACAACGTGTGCGAGAGAGAACGATAATAGCTAAGATAACGCGTGCGAGCGAGAACGAAGATATCGCGAGACTTACAACTAACGCGAGACTTATTGTTAGAACGATAGCGCGTAGGAAAGAGAGAGAGAGAACGATATCGCTATACTTACAACTAGCGCAAGAGAGACGCAAAGGATGGGAACGCAAGGAGAGGCGCGTAAATAAATACATTTCTTTTCAATACTAAATATAACATTTATTTTAAAATGTGTGCGTGTATTATACAATTTGTGTGTGTGTGTGTGTGTGTGTGTGTGTCTAATAAAATAATAATAATATAAAATTTAAAAATTTAAAAAAAAAAATAATAATAATATAATAATAAAATAATAAGAATAATATATTTGGGGGGAGTGTGCCGGGCTAAGGAGGAGGCCGCTCCTAGAATGCTAAGGGGTCGATGTGCCGGGCTGAGTGGAGCCGCTCCTGGAACAGAAAAAGACATTTGAATAGTTTTTAATAATTTATTTTAGAACTTTTGATGTAATATAAATTGAAAGTTACTTACAATATTATCCATTTATTTTAATTTGTGCAAATGGGACACATATTGCATGATATTATTTGATGCAAATTTTTCCTGCACTCTTTGCAATAACTGCCTAATAATAGAGCACAATAATCCGTTTTGTGTTTCCTGACGGAGTATACGTTTCGAAACGATGATGCCAATCTCAGAAAACAGTCTGAACAATACTTAGTTCCTTCTTCCACATCATAATAATAATATTTGATGCGACACATTTTTATGGTAATATCCAAATTATTTATTTCCATCGCGTTTAAATGTTTATACTTTTTCAGTCTTAATTCTTCATCATTATCACTGGCATAATCTGAATCCACTAAAGGTGGTATTTCTTCCTCGGATTCTTCCTCAGAGCCATCCTCGTCTGATTCGTCTAGATTATCAACATCCATTTGGTTGCCATCTTCAACGATAACAACCTCTTCAATATCCTCGTCGATGATAATAACATCTTCGTCATCGATGATAATAATCTCTTCTTCAGCCATTGCACTAACGTAACACAAGACTAACGAAACGCAAAGAACAACGAAAGAAATAATATTCTAATGTCGCAGGCTCCTCTTCATTATATATCTTTTAATATCTTTTGTCTCATTCCAACTAGAGCATCACGTCTCATCTACCTCAGCATTTCTCTACATCTTTAGCGGAGCGTGTTGAGAAAAGTATAACTATTCTTATTCGTATGGAAGGAAAGAATTAAAATCATAGATGGAATAAAAATAATTATTTATTGCACGCATCGTAAAGAATATCATTTACAGCACATGTTAATAATTCGCAATCGATTAATGATTCGCTGTTAAAGACGTCACTATTACGTATCGTTTTTACAGCATCGCATACAGTAGTAATATTGTTACGTCGTAAAACAGTTTCAAATTGTTTAAATTTTTCATTTACGAGATACGTATTCTCGCATAACCAATTATGCATATGATCGATACAATTTTCAAAATTAAATAAATTTAATAATGTCGGTGGTTTCATGTACAAAGAATTGTCACATAATGTGAGTTTTACAATTTTCGATTGATACATTTCGATCGATAAATCTCCAATCCTTAATGCGAGAGCAGTCGATTGTAGAAATTGTTCAATGTCTGCTTGCTTCTGCAACAACAAATTCCACGTTGAAAAAGGTAACACTATTTGATTGCCTCGATTATCACCGAGAATCAGTTCCACGTACGACACAGCTCCAACGCTTATTCCAATGTCCAAATACTTGTACGACGTTGGGGTTAGAGCGTATCTTCTTCCAAGTATGCGAGTCGCACGACGAGGCTGAATGCTATAAAAATATATAAATTAGATCAATATTTAAAAAAAAAAATTAAATAATTAAATATTTAAAGATCGAAACTTACGTGTCACATTTTTGCTTCTTACACGGTGGAGTTTCACCGTTTCGAATCGGAACGTAAAAATTCATGTTGATTTCTTCAGTGAACCTTTCACACGCGCGATTGATGCAATACTGATCGTATTAGAATTAATATCAATTCAAATAGTATCGCAAATTGCGATGTAGAGGGGATTATTGCTGACACGACATTTTAATTTCCTCTAAAATTTTGTCGCGCCGATATACGGCGGCGATGACATCATCATCCCTAGAACAAAGATTTAGCTGAATTCGCTAAAATCGAGCGCCGGTGTACGGCTGCTCCCGACGCAACCACGTTAGATTTTTCAAATGTATGTGACAAAACGCGAAATTATCAAGGTTAAATTGCAAACGTTACTCCGGGAATTTTTTTAAGATGAAATCATTCTAGAATGTTCGATGATATGCATGAGACAGTATATAAATCATGCCGTTAAGGTTAAAACACACATCACCCCTAGACAAAGATTTAGCTGAATGTGCTAAAATCATGCGCCGATGTACGGCTGCTCCCGACGCAACCACGTCAGATTTTTTCAAATGTACGTGACAAAACGTAAAATTTTCAAGGTTAAATTGCGCATCAGAACAAAGATTTAGCTGAATGCGCTAAAATCGAGCGTCGATGTACGGCTGCTCCTGATGCAATCACGTCAGATTTTTCAAATGTACGTGACAAAACGCGAAATTTTCAAGGTTAAGATGTGCATCGGAACAAGGATTAACCGCCAAGGTTAAAACGCACATCACCCCTAGACAAAGATTTAGCTAAATGTGTTAAAATCAAGCGCCGTTTTACGGCTGCTCCCGATGCAACCACATCAGATTTTTCAAATGTACGTGACAAAACGCGAAATTATCAAGGTTAAATTGCAGACGCTACTCCGGGGAATTTTTTAAGATGAAATCATTCTAGAATGTTCGATGATATGCACGAGACAGTATATAAATCATGATCAAGAGGCACACCCCGCCAGTAATTTTGCTAAAGTACATCCGGAACTATCATTGGGAAGCGCATTTCGCAAGTGTGTTACAATATGGAGGAACAAAATTTGCGAGAGCAATCCACATTGATTGATTCGCTGGAAGATTACATTGTGTGGGAACAACGATGCGACCAATACATCGAGTCGTTGGAAGAGCAAAGTCGCATCAAGCGACCGCGATTATCGATCGGAAATCGACAATCGCTGATTGCTCGGATCGCGCGCCTCGAAGGGTTGAAAAATTCGGTACGTGGACGTTTCGTACACGCGGGTGCCGGATGTAGCGCGCGTCAAAATAGACTTGATACGGCGTTCGAGAGTCGCGTATCGACTGGTGCGGTGATAAACTATAATCACATTGAACCTCGTCAATTTCTCGATGACGCCAAAGACATAGTGATAGAACATGTGCAGGACGTTATGAAAAAACACTGTAATGTGAAAGTGAACATTATATTTAACGGTGAATTCGTGGCTGGGGATAAACACGCCAACAAAAGTATCAATACGCGAAACTATGAACTCTTTCGCACATCCGATTTACGCGAGTGGTACGAACGACGTGTTATCGAACCCACCCTAGCGTCTCTGGAAGAGTTTCAGGAACGCGACAGCGGGTGGGCTTTGTCGCGAATACTAAATTTAACTGTAAATATAAATAAGTATAATCCTATGCGTGCGGGGTGTCACATCAAATTACCGCGGGAGATTATGTTGAAAAGAGCGGTGATTAATGTACAATCTAAAGACAATGCGTGTTTCGCGTGGGCAGTGGTCGCCGCCCTATACCCCGCCGAAAGAGACACGAATCGGGAATCATCGTACCCGCATTACACGACAGTGCTGAATCTCCAGAACATTGAGTTTCCAGTGACTGTGAACCAAATAAAAAATTTTGAACTTGCCAATAACATTTCTATAAATGTGTACAACATCGAAGACAAGAACAGCATTGTCCCGATGCGTCTTTCGCAGCAGAAGCAGGACAAGCATATCAACTTGCTTTACATTGAAGACGACAACAGCGTCGGACATTTTGCATGGATTAAGAATTTATCCCGGCTCGTGAGCTCACAATTGAGCAAACACAAGAATCCAAAATATATCTGCGATCGGTAAGTTTAATTTGAATAATTATAAGTTATGTAGCAAATTGTATATAAATCTAAAAAAATTTTCTTTTACAGATGCCTGCATTATTTTAATTCGGACACCAAGTTGCAGTCGCATACGGTCGACTGTGGAAAGATGAATGATTGTGCTGTCCGATTGCCGAGCGATAAGGACAAGTGGTTATCGTTCAACAACTTTAATCGGAAGGAGCGGCTTCCATTTGTGGTCTACGCCGACCTGGAATGCGTTCTGGCCAAGACGGAAGAAGAGAAAAACGCATATCAACATCACCAAGTATTTAGTTTAGCTTATTATGTACATTGTTCATACGACGAATCTTTATCGGCATATCATTCGCGTCGTAGCGCCGATTGTATAGCATGGTTCGCCGCAGACCTCAAAAATTTAGCGTTACGTGTAAAAAATATTTTAAAAACAAATGTCCCCATGGTAAATTTGACGTCCGAAGAGTGGGAGAAATTCCATAGCGCCACTCAATGTCATATATGCGAAAAACCGTTCGTGCAAGACGATACACGCGTTCGCGATCATTGCCATCTGACCGGGCGGTACAGAGGTCCAGCACACTCAAATTGCAATTTAAATTATAAAGAATCTTTTTGTATTCCCATAGTTTTTCACAATTTATCCGGTTATGATTCACATTTCATTATCGAGGAAATAGCCACATCGTTCGAAGGGAAAATCGAGTTACTTCCGATAACAAAAGAGAAATATATTTCGTTTACAAAAGATGTTTGTATGGATGAAGAATCAAAAAATCATGTAAAATTACGTTTCATCGATTCATTCAAATTTCTCGCATCGAGTCTCGACAAATTGGCATCGTTTTTGGACAAAGATAAACTCAAAATTTTAAAATCAGAATTTCAAAATTTATCAACAGAAAATTTCAATTTGTTAACGCGAAAAGGTGTATTTCCGTACGAATACATCGACTCTGTAGAGAGGTTGCAAGATACGTGTTTACCACCGCGCGAATCGTTTTACAGTTCCTTGACCGGTGATACTGTATCCGAGAGCGATTACGCGCACGCCGAGAACATCTGGATGCGATTCTCCATTCGAACGCTAGGCGAATATAGCGATTTATATCTTAAAATTGATGTCTTGTTATTAGCCGACATTTTCGAAAACTTTCGAGATAAATGTATCGAAAGTTACGGACTCGACCCCGCGTATTACTATACTCTCCCCGGATACACGTGGGACGCCATGTTGAAACATACCAAGATCACGTTCGAGCTGCTTACTGACATCGACATGCTTATGTTCATCGAACGTGGTATACGCGGCGGTCTGAGTCAATGTTCGGGTAGATACGCTCGCGCTAATAACAAGTACATGGAGTCGTACGATCCATCGAAACCATCATCGTACTTGATGTACTTTGATATAAATAATTTGTACGGATGGGCAATGTGTCAACCGTTGCCTTACGCCAATTTTCAATGGGTCGACGATGTGACCAATTTTGATGTATCATCCATCACGCTAGATTCGCCTACAGGCTATGTCCTCGAAGTGGACCTCGAGTACCCGCAACATCTTCACGATGCGCACACTGACCTGCCGTTTTGCCCGACACGCGACAAACCACCTGGCAAGCGGGAATTTAACTGCTTGCAACGCTATACGATAAGAAGCGTTACGTGATACACTATCGCAACCTGCAGCAGTGTACGCGTCACGGTCTTCGCGTAACAAAAATACATCGAATTTTACAGTTTTCACAATCTCCGTGGCTTCGAAATTATATAGAATTAAATACACATTTTAGAACATTGGCTAAAAATGATTTCGAAAAAAATTTATATAAATTAATGAACAATGCAGTGTTTGGTAAAACGATGGAAAATGTGCGCAATCGTGTCGATGTTAAATTGTTAACAAAGTGGGATGGTCGGTATGGCGCAGAGGCAATGATCGCGAAACCAAATTTCCACAGCAGAAGCGTTTTTTCAGAAAACTTAATCGCTGTGGAATTGCGCAAACTCGAGGTGAAATTCTACAAACCGATTTACGTGGGTATGTGCATACTCGACATATCCAAGACATGTTTGTACGAGTTTCATCACGAGTATATGACGCCAATGTATCGCGACAAATGCCAGGTAATGTACACCGATACGGATAGTCTCATATATCACATTGAGTGCGCGGATGTGTATGAGAATATGAAGCGCGATATCATCAGATTCGACACGAGCGATTATGCAGTGGATAACGTGTACGGTATACCGCTTGTAAATAAAAAGGTACCGGGCCTGATGAAGGACGAAAACAACGGTACCATAATGACCGAATTCGTCGGGCTCAGAGCAAAGATGTACGCGTTACGAGTGAATGGAAAAAAGGACACGAAGAAAGTTAAAGGTGTCAAGAGTAACGTTGTCGCGAGAACGATAACGTTTGACGACTACATGCGGTGTTTGAAAGAAGAAATTGAAATGACGCGTCAGCAGTCGTGTATACGATCTAAACTGCACCAAGTATACACGATCTGCGAGACGAAAATTGCTCTGAGTCCGTACGACGATAAGCGGTATATCGTACCCGAAACCACCGATACGTTACCGTGGGGACATTATAGAATACCATTGTAAATAAATGTATATTTTATTTATTATTAATTGTATATTTTGTACATAACCATGTATATATTTTTATATTTAATACACTTTATATATTTTTATATTATTAAATATTTATATATTAAATTATTTATATAGTTTATATGTATATTATTTTAATAAATATTTATAATACACTATTTTTATGTATCCAAGAGTTGTATGATTTATCCATTCCCAACCATTTCACGTATACGTCATCACCCTTTTCCCGCAAAATTTTTTCCACGAGATATACGTCGGGATTAGCGACGCGTTGTAATTCGTATTCGTAGAATCCTCCAGCGACGGGATCTCCACGCGAATCTTGGAGTATGAATGTCGCGGGATTAGTTTTCTGCACCTCGACAATCTTAAAAACTTCGGTCGTCCAATTAGGTGTGAAACCTTTTTCAAAGATGGTCTTGTATTTGCTTACGCGTACCGAATCGCCTACTTTAAATTTTGTCAGAGCCGCAATTTTTACGTTGCTATACACCGTATTTAAAAGTTTTTCGGCGATCGCTGGAGTGACGTCGGCAGGTCTCATACCGATGGTGCGATGTTTTCGCGTATTGTACTCTGCAACGAGTCGAGATAACTCGTCGATCCATTTGTAATTTCCGTTGAGCGTAAACATTTTCCACATATTGTTTTTCAAAGTACGGTTGAATCGTTCCACGACCGAGGCTTTCATAATGGAATACGTCGAGTAATGATTAATGTTGTGTTTCTTCATGAGTTTCTGCACACTCGCGTTGTAAAATTCTTTTCCTCTGTCGGTTTGAAAATTTTTCGGACACCTTTTATCGTCTCCAATAATCTTTGCGATCGTTTCGGACATTTCGTTTCCGCTCTTGCTCTTGAGCGGTACGGCCCACGCATACTTGCTCAACACATCGATAACTGTGAGTATGTATTTATGACCCTTGTTGAGTCGAGAATACGAACGCATGTCGACCACGTCCGCCTGCCACAGATCGTCGTATCCGCGTACAATGACGCGTCTTCGTGGAAAATTTCTTCTCGCCGGAGCATGTAGTTCCTCGACAAGTTGTCGCTTTTCGGAGGTGTTTATCTTCTTTCGCACGTTTGATCGAGGCATAATTAATATTGCGATATTAGTATGTCTCGTTTACTGTGTCGAGTCAGATGTTGCATATCTCAGCACATTCTTTATCTCGCCCATCATTATTCGTAGCGCCTGCACGTGTGTTTCAAGCGTGATAATTTTTTGCTCAATTTCTCCCTGTCGATCTCTCAAAAGTTTATCCACATATCGTTTGTTGACAGCGTCAGTATCAGTTTCCGGTTGCGCTACACGTTGAATCTTGCGCGACCTTGCGTCAAAGCCGGTAGTAGTCTGGCAGAGAGCGTTATCGCGAACGTAATTTCTCAATAATCCATTCCATTGATAGTACAAATTATTCGACGTTCCGAGCGATAATCCAAATTTATTAATCGACATTTCGGTACCGAGAACTTTGACGGAATGACATGTATCGTTGACGCATAGTTTAATTTATAATAATGCCAGCCTCGCGAAGTTCTTCGATAATTGACAAGATTTCATTGTCGTGAGCATTGTTGCCGGCTCGACGCGAGGCGTCCAGCAATCGCAAACGATCTACCAATTCGTTGGGATCGTTCCAATGCACGTAATCGATCATGTTGTCGCTTAGCGTCATGGTGTGCGGCGCGTCTATACCTCTTCCCACCTTTCTATCGGGGAATAATGGTGCAATTATATATTTGTACTTGTATCCTTTGTTACTTTTAATAGGATTATTAACTTTGTTGTCACGTTTATGCGCATTTGTTGCTTTTAATATACTTTGATATTTATACAAATCGTCTTGAGTGTATTTTTTATGATTGGGAAATTTTCTAAAAATCAAATCGTAGATACCTTCGGATCCCGTATATTTTATTCCATCGATAATTATATTATCTTCCATGTCCACATCGAAACGTTTATCACCGAGCATCATTCCTTCGCTGGTAAATTTAACACCGTAGACGTAATCCATACTCTTATTTTTATCAACACTCATGATAGCTCCTATATATTTTTGCGCTAATGGACCAAAATGATCTCGGAACGTTTTCTGACCTTCGGACGTTTCTAATTCATGTCGGACCGATGTTACAAACGAATCGGGCGTGGTCTCATAAATTTCTTCGACGGACGGGGATGGTATTGTTTGACGCGGTTGTACTTTTATCGGAGTAGAAACAGTAGCCATATTAGAAAATTGTTTCCTTCGTTTCGATCGATTCGGTGTCGAATATATCGGCGAATCGTTTATCGGCATATTTATCCGTGCTCGCTTTATTCCTTGCTTCGACTCTTTTATTTTTTCCTCGTGCTTCTCTCCAAACGTTAAACTCAATGGTTCAATTTTCGGCGCATCAGATTCCGCAGTATTTTCGATAAGCTGTTTTAAAGGTTCGGTAATTGGCTTAAATTGTCTTTCCAATGCAACGTCTTCCTCCATTTTACCAGTTTTCAAAGCGCGATATTTTTTGCGAATTGATTCGCTCATTTTTGCAATCTCTATCGCAATCTTTTCACGATTGTCGTTCATGATGCTTGATCAATGTGTCGATGACGACTGATCGCTTTACGGTATCGCGAAATCATTAAATCCTCTTCTATATCGTCCATTGATCAACGTGCTGTCTTTATCAATGACTACGAAGCCATATTTGCGTTGCCAACATTTCTGACACAATGTGTGGAAATCGTCGTAAGACATGTCGGTATTTACATGATCGTTGTATACATGTTTCAAGTTTGTGCCGTCTTGTTTAAATAAAATCAAAAGATTCGCATTGTCGCGTATAAGATGCTTAGGTATCTTGGCATACGTTTGACAAAGATAGAAACAGTCGACGCTCGAGTGTCGACCCATTGCAAAGTATTCTCTTATCGTATCTTGCTTGTCACATGCCACGTCATCAAAGATAAAGATGGAATTCGGAAGCGCCTCGCTCGGTGGAATGACATCGCTGTTATTAGAGAATGTGAAATAGCCAATTTCGTCTATAGGTGCTAATAAATTTTCCAAGTATCTATATTTCGGTTGTTGAAGCGATTTCGAGTATACGTACGCGTTCTCGAAACGTACACCGTACGGACTTTCTATCAAACTAATCAACACGTTTGTCTTACCGCAGTTTGAAGGGCCGCAAACGATACCGCGTATAGTAGTCGGTAGCATGTTTCCATGCTTGCGTACTTTTTTCTCCGATATTAGTCTATCGTTGAAATTTGATACTTTGATTATCCGCGCTTGTCGCACGAACCGCATGTTTTCTCTTTCGAATCAATTTTGCGAATGATCACGAGGGGGGAGACCTATTTATAGAGGTGTCTCAACTCGAAACCGTTCAGTATCAAAATGTTTCTCCTTCTGTCGGATGAAAGAGACATTTTCCGGCTTACCGCCGAACAACTGCAGTATATCCCAAAGATTGTTTTACTACAAAATTTTGGTGATTACGTGGAACGATTGTGGGACAAGCTTCCAGAATATATAAAGGCTGATTCGGAGGTTCGACAATATCGTTCGTGCATGCGACATTACAATCAGCCGTGGATGCGAACACACATCGACGGTCCACCACCGTTAATAAAAAATTGCTACGAATGTCAGCGAGAATCGTAAGAGGTAGCGGTCTCTTAAATCGTGCGATAAACGCTCTTCCCATTGAATTACATATTCCCGGTTATCAGTTTTGCGGCCCGGGAACTCGATTAGAGAAACGATTGGCTAGAGGCGATCGAGGCATCAATCCATTGGACACCGCTTGTCGCGAGCACGACATTGCTTACTCGCGAAGCAACGACCTCGGTCAACGACACGTCGCGGATCGCATACTAGCTGCAAGAGCGCGAGAACGCATTACCGCGAGGGATTCGACTCTTGGCGAAAGAGCAGCCGCTACGACTGTTTGGGCGGCAATGAAGGCAAAGACAAAACTCGGCATGGGGATGAAAAAGCCATCGACGACAAAGAGGAGGAAAAAACGAATACTTCCAGTAGCGAAACGCGGTGGTATTTTATCACTTTTACCGTTGTTGGGAGTTGTCGGTTCTTTGGCCGGCGGTGCGGCGGGAATCGCAAAGGCGGTAAACGATAGCAAGGCGGCGCAACGTCAGCTGGAAGAGTTGCAGCGTCACAATCGCGCTATGGAAGGTCGCGGACTTTATCTCGCTCCGTACAAGCGTGGACAGGGATTCTCAACAAAGTCTAAGAAAAAAAAAAACGTCGAAAAAACATTAAAAATGCCTACTGGTGCGACAACTAACGTGCAATTGGAACAATTGGCGAAACGTATGCACATACCGTTCTTTAGAGGTGTTTTCATGCGCAATAATTTACCAATAAGCGGTGTACGACGAAACGAGAGCGGTATCGTCAATTTGGATGACGTTGATGGTCCCGGTACTCATTGGGTAGCGTACGCAAAGAGGGGAGATCGTGTCGTATATTTCGACAGTTTTGGAAACCTTCGACCACTCAAGGAACTTGTGCGATATTTCGGACGAGTGAAAATTGAATACAATTATGCATCTTATCAAAGTTACAATCAGAGCATCTGTGGACAGTTGTGTTTAAAATTTCTTCAAACAGTCGACGATCAATTTAAAGCCTGACAATCCATCGTCACGACTCAGTATTCGTTCGACATGTCACTGACACTTACGTTGACTGGCAGAAGCAGCGTTCTCGCTGTAAGCTATTTTCCCGCTATAGATTTGACTGATGCCGATTACGAGCTTGGATTAACGGATTTTGAAACTTATCATACGATTCCAAACGTAAATTTTTCGAATAATAAATTTTACTTTGGCAACGACGACAAGGAAATTACGATTCCCGAAGGATCGTACGAATTGCACGCTATAAATGACTATCTCAAACGTGCAATTTTGCAAGATGAACACCTTTCCAGAGATGTTGAAAACGATTATGATGAGGAATATCCAATAGCGCTCCGCGCCAATCATAGCACGCTAAAGAGCGAAATCAAATGTGCCTACAGAATAAACTTTACCAAACCCAACAATGTAGGATCCTTGCTTGGATTCTCATCGAATCGTATATTGCAACCTCGCGAGTGGTACGAATCAGACGAACCAGTTAATATTATAAACGTAAATATTATTCGTATAGAATGTAACATGACTACTGGTGCGTACAGCAATGGCATGCGCGTACACACAATACATGAATTTTCACCGAGCGTACCACCAGGATATAAGATATCGGAAACGCCGGCACAGATCATTTACCTGCCGATCATCGTACGGAGCATTACGGATTTAACGATACGTATTGTGGATCAAAGAGGTCGATTGCTCGATTTTCGAGGAGAGGAAATTACCGTAAGATTGCATATACGGCGGCGACAAACATAGTATGCTCGTGCTGAACGAAACGGAGCACGTGAGAGACAATACTTTTACGAGGGACAATACTATTGCGGTATCGGGTGACAATAATAAGATAGCCATTAAGAAGAAGCTGAGCACGTTGAATCGTGAATTTTTAAAATCATTGGGATTCATCGTACGAAAAGAATGATTGATATTTTGAATATCGGAGGTGAACCAGTCTTTGACGATCGCATCGTCAAGATTGAGACTCATACATACAATCCGTACGCCAATACGACGCTTGGATACAGCGACGAGATACGAATACCTATACAACATCAGGATTTGTACACGTTACCGTGTGAAAGCTTTCTTTACATCGAGGGAAGGTTTAATGTGCGTAAAGCGAATGACGAAATGAAGGTTGTATTGGGAAACAATTGCGTCGCATTCATGTTTGATGAGCTTCGATACGAACTCGACGGAGTAGAGATTGATCGCAACAGAAATGTTGGAATAACTTCGACGCTCAAAAATTATGTCTCTCTAACGCACCAGAAAAGTATAAACTTGAAGAACGCTGCGTGGGATTTGACGTACAATGGTGACAAAAATTATTTCAACTATTGCGTACCGCTCAACATTCTGCTAGGATTTTGTGAAGATTATAAACGCGTTGTGATTAACGCTCGTCACGAATTGATTTTGATACGTTCGCGCAACGATAATAATTGTCTATTCGGACACCCATCGTCGGAGGCAGAGATTGAATTACTCAAGATACAGTGGCGTATGCCTCATGTAATATTGAACGAGATTAATAAATTGTCGATGTTGCGAATGTTGGAAAGCGGACGATACTTGAATATGAGTTTCAGATCTTGGGATCTATACGAATTTCCTCTGCTGCATAGCACGACTAAGCATTCATGGACCGTGAAAGCCGCCTCCCAGCTAGAGAAACCACGATACGTGATCTTTGCATTGCAAACTGGTAAAAAGAATTCAGTGTCACAAGATGTTACATTATTCGATGATTGCAAATTAACCAACGTTAAACTCTATTTAAACTCGGAATTTTATCCCTATGATGATTTAAATTTAGATTTTGAAAAAAATAGATTCGCCGTTCTATTCAACATGTACTCTCGTTTTCGCAAATCTTATTATGGATGCGATGATAATGCAACGCTATTAACCATTTCAAAGTTTCTACATTGCGGTCCTCTCGCGGTCATTGATTGCTCGCGACAAAACGAGTCTGTCAAAACTGTTACCGTGGACGTGAGAATAGAGTTTGAATGCAGGGAAAATATACCGGCGAATACTACCGCCTACTGTCTCATCTTGCACGATCGGGTTGTCGAATATAATCCATTGACCAATGTAGTCCGCAAAATTACATAAGTCAGCAAATATCCCCTCCATTGCATATGAAAAAATATAAAAGATTGAGATGTTTGACGATCGACATCAGTCTGCGATCGGATCTTGTCATCATGGCTGTGCCAACGTTTGTGGATCTACAAGGATTTATCGTTGGGAAAAATTTTGTCGTGAAGGAAGCTGCTGTTCTGAGAAAGGGATCCGTACTTTCTCATTATATTTTTACATGTCCCGAACCATGGCACATGCTCACAAAATCTGAGAGATGTCAGGTTTTATGGTTGATGAAAAATCACCATGGATTATCGTGGAATGATGGACACGTTTCATATTGGAAATCGAAACGTTTAATTACGACAGCGGTGATGGGTGCAACGGGGGAGGATGATGATGCGTCACCTCTCGTGTACGTTAAAGGGCATGAAAAACGGCAATGGCTAGCCGATATACTGGACAATGATGCAAGAAACGATGTGATTATCGAAACTTTGGATGCAGATTATGAGGATGTAGCTTCTTTAAATAAGTTAGATGTTAAGAATACTGTACGTTGTGAAAATCATGTAAAAAATTGCGCTTTAGAAAATGTATTTAAGATTTATAATTGGTGGTTGAAACATCATGATTCATCGAATCCATATTTATAATAAATTGATGATGCAATATATTTTTATCGTCTTTCTTATTCTCTCCTTTCTTTCCTCATCTCTATCTATGTACGTGTGCAGTATCGTGTTTCCGTACGCGACACAGCTGCCACAGATATTGTATTTCGATACTACATTGTGGTACATGATAAAACATTTAAATATTTGATAATTGAATATAGTTTTACGTTCGATGACCGTTCGACGAGCGTTCATTCCCGTTCGACGAGCGTTTGTTTCCGTTCGACGGGCGTTCGTTTCCGTTCGATTACCGTTCAATTACCGTTCGACGAGCGTTTGTTTCCGTTCGATTACCGTTCAACGGGCATTCGTTTCCGTTCGACGGGCGTTCAATTACCGTTCAATTCCGTTCGATTACCGTTCGTTTCCGTTCGATTACCGTTCGACGGGCGTTCGTTTCCGTTCGACGGGTGTTCAATTACCGTTCAATTCCGTTCGATTACCGTTCAATTCCGTTCGATGACTGTTCATTTCCGTTCGATGATCGTTCAATTACCGTTCGACGACCGTTCAACGAGCGTTCGTTTCCGTTCGACGGGCGTTCGATGACCGTTCAATTCCGTTCGACGAGCGTTCGTTTGCGTTCGATGACCGTTCAATTACCGTTCGACGACCGTTCATTTCCGTTCGATGACCGTTCGTTTGCGTTCGACAGTCGTTCGTTTCCGTTCGATGACCGTTCGACGAGCGTTCGTTTGCGTTCGATGACCGTTCGAGCAGGGTTGACACATTATAATGTTATATTATATCATGCATACTTTTGTCTTACGACGCGTTTTTGGTAAAGCGATAATGATATGTCCCTATTCTAAAGTTTCGTGTCGAGACCTCGTTGTCTCCTCACAAAGTAGCGATATGATAATATTAATATTATATTATATACCACGCTGAGAGTTGCATGGGACCGCATATACTTTTGTCTTACGACGCGTTTTTGATATGGTGATAATGCCGCATCTCTGCTATAAAATCTCGTGCCGAGACCTCGTTCTCTCATCAGAAAGAGTTTAGAAGTGCGCGAGTAAGAAGTGTGTAAAAGTTTAAAAAACAATGGATCATCTTGCATCATTGTACAAGGACTGGAAGACGAAATTGATGGACATATTATGTATCGTAGCACTCAACATGACTTTCACGTGGAACGTAAGTAGTGTTTTGTGATTATTTTGTGAAAAAGTGTAAAAAATTTTGTATTTATATTAATTATACTTTTTATGTAGTTCCAGGATGAAGTCCGCATACCGGGCTTCATGAACATAGAGCACCGCCAGTGGGTGCGGGCGGTGCGCCGGGCCGGGAGGGAGAATTTTGGAGACGTGTGGGGCGACACCCCGGAGGGCCTAGATGGAGATATATTTGATCTGCGGCGGCTCTTCGGGGAAGAGCCCTACGAAGAAATAGAAGAAGAGATATGGGTCCAAGAAGAGGAAGATTGGGAAGAAGAGGAGGAGTGGGAGGACTTAGTAGCCCCAGGGGGCTAAGGTATATCTATTTTTTTATAATTTTTATTATTAATTATTAAAATAAAGCTAATGACATGTCTCTTTTTCTGTTGCAGGAGCGGCCTCCCCATGTATTTTATATTTTTATATTTTTATTTTATTATTATATTACTATTCTTATTATTATTATATTTTTTAAATTTTAAATTTTATATTATTATATTACTATTCTTATTATTATTATATTTTTTAAATTTTTAAATTTTATATTATTATTATTTTATTAGACACACACACACACACACACACACACACACACACACACAAATTGTATAATACACGCACACATTTTAAAATAAATGTTATATTTAGTATTGAAAAGAAATGTATTTATTTACGCGCCTCTCCTTGCGTTCCCATCCTTTGCGTCTCTCTTGCGCTAGTTGTAAGTATAGCGATATCGTTCTCTCTCTCTCTTTCGTACGCGCTATCGTTCTAACAATAAGTCTCGCGTTAGTTGTAAGTCTCGCGATAACTTCGTTCTCGCTCGCACGCGTTATCTTAGCTATTATCGTTCTCTCTCGCACACGTTGTTCTCGCGATATTATAGTTCTCTTTCGTATGCGTTCTCTTCGCGCTATTATCGTTCTCTCTCATTCACAAGCTCGTCGCTATCACTCACTTACCTTTGCGTCGTCCTGCTCCCACCTATGTGGCATCTTATAATGCATCATCCTTGTCCCACGTTGACGCCATCCTTGTCACACGTTGATGATGTCACGTGTCATCCTTGTCGCACTGTCCTCTTCACACACTTTACGCTATCCTTTTCCCACACGTAGCGCTATTCTTCTCACACCACCGTCTTCTTTCCGCGGATCCCCCCTACCCGCGCGGACCCCCTCGTCCATCGCTCGCGCCGCGGATCCCCCCTACCCGCGTGGACCCCCTCGTCCATCGCTCGCGCCGCGGATCCCCCCTACCCGCGCGGACCCCCTCATCCATCGCGTGACGTCATCATCCCCGCGTGACGTCATCATCTCCGCGTGACGTCATCATCCCCCGCGTGACGTCATCATCTCCGCGTGACGTCATCATCCCCCGCACGTGACGTCACACCCCCCCGTGACGTCATCACCCCCCCCCCCCCCCCGTGACGTCACCCCCCCGCAGTTCCCCCTCGCCCCTCACCCCCCCTCGGAGCCCCTGCGTTAGAAACCTCATAGTCTTACTACTCGTAATGTTAAATTTATGTTCATATATATATGTAATTTTCATCACATTTATACTTTTTATAATCTTAAAATAATTTTTATGTAACATTTGCACAATATGTATTTAATTTATATCGTACATATCTTTTATATATTTTTTATGCTTGTATATTGTACTTTTTATTAATTTTTATAAATATTTTTTTATTCAGGCCGGATGCAGAGTATAGAATATATGTGAATTGTTTGCCACCAGAGTTAGACGAGGTATATTTTGTTAATTTTAATTGTAAATTATAATTATATTGAAAATTTATACAGGGCGATCCTGAAAAACGTTATGTCTTTAAAATGACGTATTCCTGACACCATTCTAAGACAATTTTTCCTTTACCAAAATTTGATTTGAAGCGTAGTTTTTGAATTATGAGCAAAAATAGTTAGTAAATCACGCGTCGGGTACAGAAGGCAGGCAGGAGCGGCGCGGCGTGCCGCGAGCGCGGGCGCAGCTGACCGCCCGACGGGTGATTATCACCGCATGAGTCGCTAACTATTTTATCTTATAACATAAAATTATGCTTTAAATAAAATTTTGGTAAAGAAGAAAATGTCTTAGAATTACGTCAGAAATACGTGTTCCTTAAAATAACGTTATTTTAATAATGAAAAGTTGTTCCGGATCGCCGGCCGTCCGACGTTGCAATCAGCTGATTGCTACACGCGATGTGTGTATGGCGGAGTGTGTGCGTAAGAGAGAGAGAGAGAAAGAGAGAGAGAGGGAGGGTAGGAGGGACAGACATTCATACACACGCACGCACTTTTTTTCTCGCTCTCTTTCTCTCTTTTACGCAACACTCATACACTCTCTCATTCAGTCTCTCACTCACACTCTCTCGGTCACTCACTCACTCACTCACCTGCTTACTCACTTGCTCACTCACCTTGTAGCAGCGTAGCGAATCTTCATGCTATGTATTGTTGTTATCTGCTGCACGGTTATGATTGCTAGAGATGCGCGACACATCGAAATTTTTTCGATTATTAGTCTCACACTCGATTGACACAATACAGATTACACGATAACGATGCGTTTACTGTTTATTCACTCACTATTGATTTATCGATACCAAAAATTACTTTCAAAGAAACGCGAATGCAAACAGCACATGACTCGACGCGAAGCGACGGACCGCGGAGACTGCGCGACCACATGAATGTCTGTCCCTCCTACCCTCCCTCTCTTTCTCTCTTTCTCTCTCTCTCTTACGCACACACTCCGCCATACACACATCGCGTGTAGCAATCAGCTGATTGCAACGTCGGACGGCCGACGATCCGGAACAACTTTTCATTATTAAAATAACGTTATTTTAAGGAACACGTATTTCTGACGTAATTCTAAGACATTTTCTTCTTTACCAAAATTTTATTTAAAGCATAATTTTATGTTATAAGATAAAATAGTTAGCGACTCATGCGGTGATAATCACCCGTCGGGCGGTCAGCTGCGCCCGCGCTCGCGGCACGCCGCGCCGCTCCTGCCTGCCTTCTGTACCCGACGCGTGATTTACTAACTATTTTTGCTCATAATTCAAAAACTACGCTTCAAATCAAATTTTGGTAAAGGAAAAATTGTCTTAGAATGGTGTCAGGAATACGTCATTTTAAAGACATAACGTTTTTCAGGATCGCCCTGTATATAAATTTTTTTTTTAATTTGATATTTTTATATATTTAATTATATATTGCCAGTTACATATGTCTCTCATGAATTTTTATATTATATATTATTTATATTTTTGATTGGAATATTTTATCATTCGATAATGATGATACTGTGTTAATATTTAAGGTTGCTATTAGAGAAGTTTTTAATCAATATGGTAGAATTACTGGAATATTTTACCCTCATAATGCCACATGGGCTTATATTACATATAATTCATATCGTGAAGCGGAACGTGCTATACGAGAACTCAATGATAGAAGACCGTTATATTTAAAAGTTACACTTGCGAAAGTAAAGTCTGTTATAAAGGAAGAGGAATTGCAAAGATCACCTGTATCGGAAGCTTCTGGAGGAAGATCAAGAGCAAAAGATGCTACTGCAGAACCATTTGTGTCTACTCACAATGATACAAAACAGTACAATCAATATTAATTATCATTAAGATGTTATTAATTACTATGATTAACAATTATTATTATTCAAAGTTTTTAAATATATCTTATATTAAGTTTTACATTTGATATATTCCTAAAAAATATTTTAAGTATTAAATATAAATTGAGAATATGTATATAACAAATAGCTTTTATATTTTATATATTTAATGCAAAAGTGATATGGTAGTAAAATATATATATAATTGCAGTCAACAGGGTATGAGTCGTGATCGAACAATGAATGCACTTTGTAAACATTTTGAATCACAAATGACAATGTCAGGTAGATCTACAGAAAATGGATTATTACCATCTTCTTCACAAGCATCTAATCCTTATGAAATTGAGAAACCTACTCTAAACACAAATAAATTATGGATAAAGTAAATAAATACAACGGTTGTGTTAATACTTATTCTATTTTGCATACTTATTGTATTTTATATATCTTATTTCAGAGGTGACGTAACCATCACAGAAGATGGACAAAGACATGTAATCGTTGGACATGGTTCTATACAATATGAATTCCCAAAGTCGAACCCTAAAGTTGAAGAATACATTGTAAATGTATTCGAAAAACGGCATAATATATGTTATAATGATATACGAATGCAGATAATATACAACCCGACAAAAACAGTACGTGAAATCCACGTTATTAGTACGTAGATTATTATCGTTGAATCCACGTGGATATTCGAGTGGATAATCCGCTCAAAAACGGTACTAGAATCTACGTGGAATCTATGTGAAAATTTCATGAACTTTCGAGACATATTACTTTTTTCATTTTTAATAAGTGAATATCTTGGACATTTATAAAAGTATATAAATACACTCGGCCATAAGAATAATTTTATTTTTATTTATATTTTATTTTTAATATACGCAATAAATAGGCTATCTCCCATTTATCCGTTTAATTTCAAATAATCTGTTCCATATTCTGAATCCCAACAAGCGATCCAGATTATTAAACAAATTATTTTAAATTAAATCAGTTTATTAAATTAAACTGACTAAAGGACCGTCTACAATGAAAATAATATCGGTGGAGTGGACGGTGGAGTAAGGCGTAAGACTAGAAAAGTAATGCGAAATGGAAAAGAACCATTCTCTTACGTCTTACTCCACCGTCCACTCCACCAATATTAGTTCCATCGTAGACGGTCCTTGAAAGAAAAAATAAACTTTGGACCGTGTTAGTATCAGTTCTTTATATACACTTTATGACGAAAAGTTGAATACGAGTTAGCTAATTTGATGCAGCGCCACATAGCGGCAAAGCGAGGAAGCATATTCTATATACATATGTACTATTACATATTTAGAAACATACAGATATAATCATTTTTTTATCAAACTTTTTTATCTTTCTGAAATATTTCAGAAATATTGCAAATACAAAATTATATAAAATATAAATATTATAATATTATAATATATAATTATATTTTTTATTTTGTATAGGGATTATATGAATATGGAGATGACAAACTTAAGAATGAAGTACAAAAGTGCCTTGTTTGTTCCAATAAAACAAACAAACATTGTGAAAAATGTAACACATATTATTGTAGCATCAACTGTCAAAGAAATGATTGGCCACGACATAAAATCGAATGTCAACGCATACCGTAATTATATACATTATTTATTAAACATAATCAAATATGTTTAATATAGAGTAAATTGTTGTAATAATGAAAGTCACACATTTAACTGCAGATGTATTTCTACTGATATTATTTGTACAAACTTTTTATTTTGAGATAAAAATATTGCTTGGATGAAATTTTCGTTTTATTATCAATTGATATCAATTATCAAATAATGTAAACGAGCTATAATATGTTAAAGCATTTGTCCATTATATTTATTCTATATTATTAATCACTTTTCTAACATAGTTAAAATTTCTATTTATGTAACTTGATCTTTTTCAGAAGATTAGTGGAAGAATCAGTTAAGGATATATCATCACTGCAAATTAACAAAGATGAAAATCAAACAAAGATACCATTAACATTAAATAAAACAATTACAAGTAAAACAATTGCATCTAATGAAGTAAAATTGCGACGACCTAATGCATTTAATGCATTGCAAGCAGAGAGTTCAAATAACACAGATGCAAATACTAATATGCATAAGAATAATGTAGATATTACAAACTGTTCTACTAATAATGGTATTAATGATCGGGAACATTTGTCTATTCATGATAATAATACTAATGTATATACCACTAAAACTGCAGATCAACCTGCATTAAGTACAATGAATACCAAAGATTTTTTAGGACAAAATCAGTTGCAAGGATGTAATAATACTAAGGAGGATATTGAGAAGTCGAGAAGAAATGATAGATATTCGACGACATCTAACCAAAATCATTATAGTCGCAATCATAATGGTGCTATCAGGAAAACTATTCCTGATAAAGAAAAATCCGATAATAGTAATTTAAGAAACAAAAATTATAATAGTAATAGATCTTACCAAAAGAATGAACTGCAGATTGATAAAAAGCCTACTATCTACAATGACAGAGAAAATGGACCAGGAAGTAACTCTTCGAGCAGTAGTACTATGGTGGATGAGGATTTAAATTTCTGTAAAGATACATATTTATCAAAAACAGAATTCATAGAAGTACAAATTTTAATATCATTGGATAATAGCAAGTATTGGATAGCCACTTTAAAGGATTCAGATACGCGTACGAATCTAATGACAAAGTTACAAGACGTTGCAGGAAAATCACGTAACGTGCAACCGATTATCGATGGTGTTTATGCTGTACTTTATGAAGGTATTTGGCACAGAGCTGTGGTAATATCTTTGAATCCTGTAAAAGTTCATTATCTCGATTTTGGTAACGATGAAATATTACAAAAAGATGCCGAGATCAGAGGTATACCTAAAGATATGATTAAAATTCCTCCTCTTGCTAGAAAAATTCGCTTGACACCAGCCGCAAGTGAAAGATGTAAGAATTTCCGATATGACGACATAATCTTTGTTAAACTGGTGTCCATAGATGCTCATAAAACGATTATAGTAGATGTGGGAGAGCAATCAGAACATTTATTTTCACCTGTGAAAAATGTTTCAAATAAGAATACAGCAGAGAAACTTGTACGACAAGAAAACGTACAAGCATCAAATGAAAATCTAAAGGCTTCCATGGTTCAAATACCTAGTATCTTAAATGCTTTTGCTGATTTATTCACTCAGAAAGCAGTTTCTGAATTAGAATTTACGGGTCTCATACAAATTCATGAATCTACACAAGAGAATATTTATAGTGCAACTTTGGGTCTTCAAAATTTTGAGACTGAAATTGAGATGCTTTTAACTAATTTACAAGATGATTGTGCAAATGCACAAGAATTTGCACATTATAAGTAAGGATATTACATGTACACACAAATATATATTTAAAAAATATTTTATATTGATTAATATTAAAGATCTGCAAATACATTTACTATATATTATATATAAATATTACATAAGCACAGATAGTTGGAATGAATAGAAATATTTTTTTAGACCACAAGTGGAAGAACTGTTATGTGGCGAAGAAAAAGGTACCTGGTATAGAGGATACATCTTATCATTTTCGACATCATCTGATTTACGTATTATTGCAATAGATGAAGCTCGAATTGTGGAAGTAAATAAAATTATACCATGTCCTGAAAAATACTTAAACATTTATACTATTGGGGTAATATGTGAAGTAAGCCATCCTAATAAATTGAAAGTGAGTATCTTTACTTTATATATTGTATAAGATATATTGCTCGCTCGCGCGTGCGCGCACACGCACATACACATAGACATACGTATGTTAAAATATTCTATTAGATTGTCCAAAAAGTTATTACAGTTTTTATTGTTTAAAGTTTGATTATTTTTTTCATATAAAATTGTTTCTTTACGTTAATGTTATATATTACATTTTAAAGCGCAAACTTCGCTCTACATTTTGATAATGATTGTATTTTTGATCATGATGTCTTGATGTCTTTGTCTTTTTACATAATGTTTTTGATACTGGTTTGTATTTTATTAATAATTATGTTTCTGATATTGGTTTGTGTTTTAAGAAATCACAATAACTTCTTGGACAATCTAATATTATACATACATTTAAAATATTGTAAAACTTATTTTAAATGATTATTTTATAAAATAATTATTAAAAATCTATATACTAAATTTATAAAAAAAAAATAAAAGAAATTAAATAAGAATCAATTTTAAAGAATATATATATATATATATATATATATATATATATATATATATTATTATATGTATATATTATCTTATAAATAAGAATCCATTTTAAAGAATATATATTATCTTAATTAAAGAGAGAGATAGAAAGAGTTATAGAATAGGTTGTATACTTTATTTATATATGTGTTATACAAAATTTAATTTTAATCATTTAATATTGTTGCAAGGTGGGAGAAGTATATGAATTCACAGCAATTATGAATGAACAAAACCACAAGCAAGAAAATCTTAAAATAAAAATAATTAAAGACTCCAAACTTGTATGCGAGGCTATAATGAAGTCCTGGAAATCTATGATAAGTAACTCTGATAAATCGTCAGTTCCTGCATTTTCCGAAATAAAGAGTGGATCTCAGGTTTGAATATTAAACATGTTTAATGTTAAAATATATAATCTCTAATTAAATTAAATAATATTTTAAATTATAGTTAAATGGCAAAAGTAAACAGATACATCCAAGGAGATATAAATAGTTTAACAATTATAATATTATACAGAATTTATTTGTTTGTTCTATTTGTTTCTATCTAGTTGTTCAAATTTCTATTTGTTATGTAGACATTACGGAAATGAAAAGATATATATTTAAACAATGAGAGATGAAATCTGTTTACTCACCCTACTCTAGTTCATATACATATATTGAAGTAGCTTGCATGTGTGAAGTTGATTCCATTATGTTCATTGATTATTTTAGATATGTCTTACCAGTTATCGAAATCATTATTTTATGTTTGCGCGTTCTTTGGATGAAGAGGCAGTAGAATATTATAACACTATCATGCAACGTGTAGCACAATGCGCACGAACAGGTAAAATAATTGATTAATTAATGTATTAATAATTATTAATCAATTAATTGATTGATTAATGATAACGAGGTAATTATTTAATATTGATCAATTATTTTGTCCTCTTTGCAGCACCGTATCTATCCGATCCTCCAAAGAATATGCAAGCAGTCATCGCGCCATTCTCTGATGGCAATCGTTATCGCGCGTTGGTCGTAAAAATGCAGAATGATAAAGCACAAATAGTATATACAGATTTTGGAAATGTGGATGAAGTTAACATAAAAGAACTTCAAGTTTTACCGGAAAACTTGGCACTGGTCGGTGATATTCTTATATACTAATGAAAGAATATTATATTAACTCGTTGAATATCGGTTTAATTTCTTTGCCTATACATTTTTTATAGCAACGAAGTTGTTCGGCAAAGATAAGTTTAAAAGATGTTCCTTCCGACGCTTCTATGAATACAAAAGTAGATCTTTTCCTTTGCAAGTTAGTAGGCAATGAAACATCCCTGAAATGTGTATATGAGGGTGATCCATGGAAAAATGGAGTGTATTTGATGACGCCTACAAGAGAAAGTGTTAATGATGAGATAAAGCAGTTATTAATACCAACTTGGAAGCAAAAGGACCATGAGGGTAATTAATTGTAAATTAAGAGACATGCCTAGAAAATAACATATTTTATTCATTCAAAATTTGTATATGTGTACTATATAAATATATCACTTTGTTACCTAATATTTTTCAAAACATAGTTTTTTAAATTTTAGTATGCAAAATACTCTTCAACAAAATTGGCTAAGAAAAATATATTATTTTCCTTTTATATTTCAACTAGTTTTTCATTCTTTTAACTTTATATATATATGTATACACATATGTATACATGCAAATATAAAATTCACAAAAAGTGGGCGCCCGTTAATCTTGTTGCATTACTGCTTTCTGCCACGAGAGGCCAGAAAGCATTTTCAGGCTGTATCTCGGTCGTAAAACAATATGTTAGAGGAACAAGGATAGCATGATTGTCGGTCCTTTTCTGTCTTTCTTCTCTGCGGTGCATCCGCGTGAGCAATGCAATGGTGTTTGTACGTATACGGACATACACCTCTACATAGAGACCGAGAATTTATTTCTCAAGTTGGTTACCCTGAAACCGGAGTTTCGCATTGTCACCGCGTGAGGTCTCCAATATCAGTTCGGAGTTTGCTCGTCACTTTAGCCTACGGCACACGGTACAATTTTTCGTACTGGATTTGATAAGATTTAGTAAAATATTAGAAATGCTGCATTCTGATTGGTGCATTTTTAGTATTTTACTAAATTTTATCAAATCCAGTACGAAAAATCGTACCGTGTGCGGTCGACTTTAAACATCTAATATAAACTATATGTATAGCTATAACCAGAGAAAGCGGCCATCCCGTTTTAACGGGCATATTGTCCTGATGCGCCGTCTGAGAAAGTGGACGTGAACTATGTTCGTTACGCTCGGTAACGGTATATGGTTCGTATCCGTGCTATGGTTCATGTCCGAACTAGATAAGGCGGACTGACAATGAGTCAGACAAGAATCGATAATGAATCGCCCTGGCTTTGTCTCACTAACTGTGCGGCGATAGGCACGAGGCGAGCTAACGGCGATTTATATCGCAAAACTCATGTCTTTCACCCCTGTCGGTTTTTTTAATTATTGGTAAATATATATTTTTCAAATAATTAATAGAAAATATACATGTGAATAGGAATAATATCTTACTTTGATGCATTTGTCCGTAATGTTAAAATCTATCGTATTTATATATTTGTGCATTATAATTGAAAATAAAATTTAGTATGTCGGGAATTAAAAGTATTTTGAATTATATTATAATTTAATATAAGTAATGTATGATTAACCATATTTATTTACAATATGTAATTTAAATATTTAGATATTTCGATAATTTCGATATTTCAATTTATTATAATCTATATATCTGTATTTATTATAATCTATATATCTATTTGTTTCTATTAATGAATTAATAAATGTACATACATACATACATATATTGTAATGTCAGACACATATGTATGTGTCTTTATTAATATAAATACACATATGTACATATTAATAACAGATATAATAAACAGATTGAAATAATCTATATAAAATTAAATATTGCAAAAATAAATACCGTTAATCATATATCATTCATATTTAATTATAATATAATGCAAAATACTTTTAATTCTCAAAATGCTATAATTCTCAAAATGCATAAATATCTAAATATCTACTATATATTTGAACGTTGCACACAAATCAAAATAAGATATCATTCGTATCGACATGAACATTTTCTAATTAATTATTTGAGAATATATAAAATAAAATATTAATTCATAAAAAATAAAATATATAAAATATCAATAGTAAAAGAATTCATTAAACTGATTTAAACTGATTTATAAAACTGAATTTAATATATTTAACAATAATGCGAAAACTTATGACTGTAGATTTATCACGAATGGAATATATTAATTAGAAATATAAATTATGATAATAGTAATTTTTTATCCACGAAACATTTGGAGATAGTTAATAAAATTACGTTCTGTTTAACATTTTTTTATTTTTACAAATTAGAGTACACTTATTTCTCCACTAATCTGGATGCGAATTGATGAAATATTTTTATTCAATGCAAGCTTTATAATTATTCCTGAATTTCCAAATGTCATAATTTCGCGGCTTTTTAGTACTATGAAACAAATAAAGCACGACAATACGCCGAGAATAATCAGTCAGCGTAGCGAGCTTTACGAGTGACGTTCGGTTCTGCGGTGCTTACAGTATATTACAATATACAGGGTGTCCGATTCGTGAGGGACCAAACGTAAAGTGATGATAGATTGGGTCAAACTAAGAAGAAAAGTCCTCTACCATTGTTAATTACAAATTACATATTTTTTTTTAAAAACAACTGTTTTTTCTTTACACCAATTGATTCCTCTCATTGTGTTGTATATAAAAGTATTAAGGTAAGATAATCGAAAAATGAATATTTTACTAAATATTTTATGGTTTATGTAAAATTAAGAAATTATTTCAAGCCTCATAACTCGAAAAGTACTCAATGAAGAAATACTTTATTATAGTGTTTTGGAAAGCTCTCGAGATAAGCTATAAGAATACATAATAAAAAATAGGGGGTCCCATTTAAAAAATTAAAGGTAACCTTCATGTGACATTTTTGCTTATTACTTCATAATTATTGCGAATTTTGCAAAATGGTAGAGGACTTTTCTTCTTAGTTTGACCCAATCTATCATCACTTTTCGTTTGATCCCTCACGAATCGGACACCCTGTATACACGGCTCTCTTTTTCAAAGTTATATTCTTTTTAGCGATCTGTAAAATCTGTGTGTTTTGCAACACGTGTTGCCGTTTCGTTTATCTGACATCTGATCCGGCATCCGATTACCCGTCAATATTTTCGCGTATACGCGTATATGTATATTTCTATCGTGTCGGTTCTGTGTTTGTTTTTTTCACGTGTTGTATTTCTTCTTTTTAAGTTTTTTTCATTTTTTTACTTCATTTCTAAATTTTTTTTTCGCATCGCATTTTAATAAACAATGTCGAGTCAGTGCCCTGTAAATAGTTATTATGGTAGGTGTGTGTACAAAGAGTGCAAGAATGGAAAATCGCATGGAAAACGACTATTCAGATTTCCAAAGCAGGAAGATGTAAGATGCAATATGTGGATACACAATACAGGTAGGTCTCTGTGCAATAATTATGTCATTATTTTATATATTGACATGCTAGCAATGGAAAATCCGAGTATGTGTTACGTATACAGGGTGTCTCATGTAAAGTGTCCCACCGAAAGTATATCTCGTACAAGTACAAACTGGACTAAAAAGTCTTATATGATTTTGCAAGCAATTACAGCAACGAAAAGATAAGAATCGGGCGGCGTACAGCCAAACTTTATTATTGTGCTTTATTATTCGCCGCTGGCATGCCTAGCGCGTACATCCCACGATTTAGCCACACGAATGAGACGTGCTCATCAGCTCTTCTTTAATTAATCTCTTTCTTTAATAAATCTTGAAATTTTACGATGTTGTTTGCAAAATAGTATAGGACTTTTTAGTTTAATTTAACGAGATCTACTTGTATTTTCGGTAGGACACCTCAGATATGCTGTAGAAATATGTGAAGTATATAATATAAGTTTATAAATTTTATATATAAATTTAATATTTAATAATTATATATAATTATATTTACAGATTTAAAGATATAATTATATTTACAGATTTATACTTCCTCTCTTTCTTTTGTTTAATTTTTTATTAATTTATTTGAATATTAATGATAAATTTTATTAAATTAATTAATAAGAATCCATTAATATATAAATATTTAAATTAATTTAAATTATTAATTTAATATATAATAATTTACGATAAATAAATTTATTAATATATTTTATTTATTAATATATTTATAAAAATTATTTAATAATTATATTTGTAATATTAATGTAAAAAATGTAAATTTTCATTTTTTAATTTATTTTTTATCCATTTATGTATTTTTTTTAAGTAAGCAAATTTTTAAATCTCAAAAAAACTCGGTGGCGACGACGGCGACGGTCCCGACGGCTATGGTGGCGACGACGGTGACGGCCCCGGCGACCACGATGGCCTCGGTGGGGCCGACGGTCTCGACGGCCATGGTGGCGGCGACGGCACCGACGGTCCCGACGGCCACGGCAGCTTCGGTGGCGACGACGGCGACGACTCCGACGGCCCCGACGGTGTTGACAACCGAGCCAATTATATTAACTGTAAGTAAAAAATTAATAAATTTTATATTATAACCAATATTCATATTATAATTAACATTTTGATGGCCGCATATATCTCATGTTATCCGTGTGCGATTGACAGTGTTAATAAAAGGAATCGCGGAATGTTTTGCTTTATCTTGCCTGATTTTTTGTCTCACTTTCATATATATTTAAGAAAGCATATTTTTATCTGTCATGTATATGTCATATTTAACGTCTTGCACGCGGATATTTCAGAATTCGCCTTAGAGTTAATATAGTTAATAATTTATCAATAATTTATCATATTAATATTATATTACGGTAATATAATATTGATTATACACATATATTTATTTTTTTAAATATAATATTTATTACATAATAGATTTATTTTTTTGTTGCAAACAGAACAGTTGCAAACTGTAATTAGCAATATTTTTGTCCAAAGAGGAAGATGGAGGGATAGAAGGGGATGGAGAGATAGAGGAAGAGGAAGAGGAAGAGGTAGAGGTAGAGGTAGAGGAAGAGGTAGAAGCCGGGATAGAGGTGCAGGCGAAGGCAAAAGTGATGACATAAAGATATTATATTATGAGAAATAAAAAACATGTACACAATAGAACACGTCTCCTAAATACAATTTTTGAGTAAAATATATAAAATTTTAAATATATATGTGAAACTTTTTTTTCCGATATTTTCTATCCTTTTTCCGATATTTCTTATCCTTTTCGAAATATCAATAAGTTAAAAACGAGACGGGGAAGACAAATCGCTATTAGCTCGCCGCGTGGTTTGCTCATGCGTTGGTGAGACAAAGCCAGAGCGATTGATTGTCCGTCTTTGTCTGACTCTGTCCATCTTATCTAGTTCGGATATGAACCATAGTATGGACACGAACCATGTATTGTTACCGAACGTAACGTACATAGTTCACGTCCACTTTCTCAGACGGCGCGTCAAGCGTCGAGAAATTTGCTTCTGGAGGACAGTGGCTATAACCAGCTAGTATGTGCAGAGAGAAGAATGAGAGGTGTCACGGCCCGCTTTTAGGTGATCCCTGAAAGCGATACGCCCTCTGTGGACCTTGAAAACGTGCACCTAAACTACGAAGCCAAGGTGCACGAATGTTCTCAGAGGGTAACATATAAGGTGCACAATTTCTGGTTCTGTTCCGTGCTATGTGCACAAAATGTCGGTAGCAGTGCTGTACAGCAAGGTGCTCACGTATATCAAATAAATTTTAATATAAATGAGAAATGACGAATTTGCGATCCTCTCTCTCTCTCTCTCTCTCTATATATATATATATATATATATATATATATATATATATATATACAGGGCGATCCTGAAAAACGTTATGTCTTTAAAATGACGTATTCCTGACATCATTCTAAGACAATTTTTCCTTTACCAAAATTTGATTTGAAGCGTAGTTTTTGAATTATGAGCAAAAATAGTTAGTAAATCACGCGTCGGGTACAGAAGGCAGGCAGGAGCGGCGCGGCGTGCCGCGAGCGCGGGCGCAGCTGACCGCCCGGGTGATTATCACCGCATGAGTCGCTAACTATTTTATCTTATAACATAAAATTATGCTTTAAATAAAATTTTGGTAAAGAAGAAAATGTCTTAGAATTACGTCAGAAATACGTGTTCCTTAAAATAACGTTATTTTAATAATGAAAAGTTGTTCCGGCCGTCCGACGTTGCAATCAGCTGATTGCTACACGCGATGTGTGTATGGCGGAGTGTGTGCGTAAGAGAGAGAGAGAAAGAGAGAGAGAGGGAGGGTAGGAGGGACAGACATTCATACACACGCACGCACTTTTTTCTCTCCCTCTTTCTCTCTTTTACGCAACACTCATACACTCTCTCATTCAGTCTCTCACTCACACTCTCTCGGTCACTCACTCACTCACTCACCTGCTTACTCACTTGCTCACTCACCTTGTAGCAGCGTAGCGAATCTTCATGCTATGTATTGTTGTTATCTGCTGCACGGTTATGATTGCTAGAGATGCGCGACACATCGAAATTTTTTCGATTATTAATCTCACACTCGATTGACACAATACAGATTACACGATAACGAGTTTACTGCTTATTCACTCACTATTGATTTATCGATACCAAAAATTACTTTCAAAGAAACGCGAATGCAAACAACACATGACTCGACGCGAAGCGACGGACCGCGGAGACTGCGCGACCACAAGAGTTATGTTGCCAGAAACGCGACACGCGACATCTAACAAACGACTTGCGCGTGGCGCGTGATTGACGCGAGATAAGACGAACGATCGGCTAAAACCTTCGCATTGCGAATGCGGTAGAAAACATGAAACGTATAATGACATACTTAAAAAATTAATTATTTATTATAAATAATAACTATTTCTAATTATAATAAATAATTATTATTTTAAAAAGCATGTGTTGTACGTTATTACGTTTTCGAAATTATTGCATTCATGATGCGAAGATTTAAGTCAATCGCAAGAATAATGTAAGTAAAATTACATACAATGTAATGGAATAATGTAATTTTAATTACATTATTCTTGCGATTGACTTAAATCTTCGCATCATGAATGCAATAATTTCGAAAACGTAATAACGTACAACACATGCTTTTTAAAATAATAATTATTTATTATAATTAGAAATAGTTATTATTTTAAAATAATTTTAAAATAATAATTATTCATGTTTTCTACCGCATTCGCAATGCGAAGGTTTTAGCCGATCGTTCGTCTTATCTCGCGTCAATCACGCGCCACGCGCAAGTCGTTTGTTAGATGTCGCGTGTCGCGTTTCTGGCAACATAACTCTTGTGGTCGCGCAGTCTCCGCGGTCCGTCGCTTCGCGTCGAGTCATGTGCTGTTTGCATTCGCGTTTCTTTGAAAGTAATTTTTGGTATCGATAAATCAATAGTGAGTGAATAAACAGTAAACTCGTTATCGTGTAATCTGTATTGTGTCAATCGAGTGTGAGACTAATAATCGAAAAAATTTCGATGTGTCGCGCATCTCTAGCAATCATAACCGTGCAGCAGATAACAACAATACATAGCATGAAGATTCGCTACGCTGCTACAAGGTGAGTGAGCAAGTGAGTAAGCAGGTGAGTGAGTGAGTGAGTGACCGAGAGAGTGTGAGTGAGAGACTGAATGAGAGAGTGTATGAGTGTTGCGTAAAAGAGAGAAAGAGAGCGAGAAAAAAAGTGCGTGCGTGTGTATGAATGTCTGTCCCTCCTACCCTCCCTCTCTCTCTCTTTCTCTCTCTCTCTCTTACGCACACACTCCGCCATACACACATCGCGTGTAGCAATCAGCTGATTGCAACGTCGGACGGCCGGAACAACTTTTCATTATTAAAATAACGTTATTTTAAGGAACACGTATTTCTGACGTAATTCTAAGACATTTTCTTCTTTACCAAAATTTTATTTAAAGCATAATTTTATGTTATAAGATAAAATAGTTAGCGACTCATGCGGTGATAATCACCCGGGCGGTCAGCTGCGCCCGCGCTCGCGGCACGCCGCGCCGCTCCTGCCTGCCTTCTGTACCCGACGCGTGATTTACTAACTATTTTTGCTCATAATTCAAAAACTACGCTTCAAATCAAATTTTGGTAAAGGAAAAATTGTCTTAGAATGGTGTCAGGAATACGTCATTTTAAAGACATAACGTTTTTCAGGATCGCCCTGTATATACAGGGTGACCCATTTTAACTTAGGCAGCCAAATAACTCGAAAAATAAGCAAGATAGAGAAAAATGTTTTAGACAAAAGTTGTATGGTTTTGAGGGGGCCATAAGATGGTATCATTGGTTTGACCTTGAAGAGTCATTTGAAGGTCACGTGAAGGTCACTTCAATTTTTTTAAATGGAACATCCTATATATTTTTGTACATTCTTGTAGCTCATCTCGAGAGCTTTCCAAAACACTATAATTAAGTACATTTTCGTTAAGTACTTTTTGAGTTATGAGGCTTGAAATAATTTCTTAATTTTACATAAACCGTAAAATATCTTGTAAAATATTCATTTTTCGATTACCTTACCTTAATAGTTTTATGTACAAAATAATGAGAGGAATCAATTGGTGTAAAGAAAACACATAGTTGTTTCGAAGAAAAAATATGTAATTTGCAATTAACAATTCCATATTTTTTCTTAAAAACAACTATGTGTTTTCTTTACACCAATTGATTCCTCTCATTATTTTGTACATAAAAGTATTAAGGTAAGATAATCGAAAAATGAATATTTTACAAGATATTTTACGGTTTATGTAAAATTAAGAAATTATTTCAAGCATCATAACTCAAAAAGTACTTAACGGAAAGGTACTTAATTATAGTGTTTTGGAAAGCTCTCGAAATAAGCTACAAGAATGTACAAAAATATATTGGGTATTCCATTTAAAAAAATTGAAGTGACCTTCACGTGACCTTCAAATGACTCTTCAAGGTCAAACCAATGATACCATCTTATGGCCCCCTCGAAACCATACAACTTTTGTCTAAAACATTTTTCTCTATCTTGCTTATTTTTCGAGTTATTTGGCTGCCTAAGTTAAAATGGGTCACCCTGTATATATATATATTTTTTTTCTTTTTTTATTATATGAATGCAATGAGCAGCGACATATTGTTTAAGAACAATCATGTTTTCTTTACATTAACTGATTCCTCTTATTATTCTGTGCATAAAATTATTAAAGTAAAATAATTGTAAAATGAACATTTTATCAGATATTTTATAATTTATATAACATTATGTCAACTTAAAGAATCAAATATCTCGTTAACTATTCAATGTGTGTGTGTGTGTGTGTAGCGTACACGGGAGTTATGTGAGCAAGCGAGAAGGTAATAAGAGAGAGCAAAATGACAATAAGAATGAGCGAGATAGCAATAGCACGAGCAACGAAAACTCGGAAATCGAGTGTTTCTTGCAGCCTGGCATATTATTTCTCTCTCGCTCGCTCCTATTACTATCTCGCTCGCTTCTGTTATTGTTTCACTCTCTCTTACGTACTCCTGTATTGTCATGCTCATCTCGTTATCAAATCTGCCGCTGGCAAGCGGCCGATGACAAATTATGACAAATAAATAAGTTAATTATTTTAAGATATATTTATAAGGGTAAGGGAGTAATTTTAATGGAATAATGAAAATTTTGCGATTAAAATAACATCAAATACGGTATCAATCGGATAAACGTAGTTAAATATATAATCAAAATTTTTATTATCAGACCAATTAAAAATTATCCGATTTACGTCGTGTTTGATATCATTTTAATCGCAAAAATCTCAATAATTCATTAAAATTACTTTCAAATGGATAAAATAAAAATTAGAAGTTTCAGTTTTTATTTTATAAGATGTTTACATTCGCGAGGAAGCCGAGTCCGCTTATCTTTACGACCTGTCAAGTGCGAGAGCGACAGCGAAACCGCGAGTCGAGAGCGAGCGAGATGACCTATCGTCAAAGAATTCCGAAGTCTCTTACAATCGGCTTCTTCACTTCCTCTATCCATTCGCAATTTACGAGATTATAAAGTAAAAACTGAAACTTTTACTTTTTATTTTATCGATATGAAAGTAATTTTAATGAATTATTGAGATTTTAGCGAATAAAATGATATCAAACACGACGTAAATCGGATAATTTTTAATTAGTCTGATAATAAAAATTTTGAATATATATTTAACTACATTTATCCGATTGATATCGTGTTTGATGTTATTTTAATCGCAAAATTTTCATTATCCCATTAAAATTACTCGTATACCCTTATAAATATATCTTAAAATGATTAACTTATTTATTTGTCACAATTTGTTATCGGCCGCTTGCCAGCGGCAAGCTTGATGACGAGATGAACATGACAGTATATGAATACGTAAGAGCGAGTGAAACAATAACAGAAGTGAGCGAGATAGTAATAGGAGCGAGCGAGAGAGAAATAGTATGCCAGGCTACAAAGACTCGATTTCCGAGTCTTCGTTGCTCGTGCTATTGCTATCTCGCTCACTCTTATTGCCATTTTGCTCTCTCTTATTACCTTCTCGCTTGCTCACATAACTCCCGTGTACGCTACACACACACACACACACACACACACACACACACACACACACATTGAATAGTTAACGAGATATTTTATTCTTTAAGTTGACATAATTTTATATAAATTATGAAATATCTGATAAAATGTTCATTTTTCAATTATTTTACTTTAATAATTTTATGCACAGAATAATAAGAGGAATCAGTTAATGTAAAGAAAACATGATTGTTCTTAAACAATATGTCGCTGCTCATTGCATTCATATAATAAAAAAAGAAAAAAAAATATATATACAGGGTGTTTCATTTTAATCCGACCAGTCGAATATCTCGAAAACCAAGCCCGGGAGAGAAAAATATTTCAGACAAAAGTTGTTTGGTTTCGAGGGGGCCATAAGATGGTGACAATGATTTGACCTTGAACAGTCATTTGAAGGTCACATAAAGGTGACCTTAAATTTCTTAAATGGAATACCCTATATATTTTTACACATTCTTGTAGCTGACATCGAGAGCTTTCCAAAACACTATAATTAAGTACCTTTTCGTTAAGTACTTTTTGAGTTATGAGGCTTGAAATAATTTCTTAATTCTACATATACTGTAAAATATCTAGTAAAATATTCATTTTTCGATTATCTTACCTTAATACTTTTACGTACAAAATAATGAGAGGAATCAATTGGTGTAAAAAAAACACATAGTTGTTTTTAAGAAAAAATATGGAATTGTTAATTGCAAATTACATATTTTTTCTTCAAAACAACTATGTGTTTTCTTAAATAAATATTTAATATTAATATTTTGTATGATAATAGTAAAAGTAATAAATATTTTAAAAACACTTATTTAATCTAATTAATTTTTAAATAGATATCATACGATGTATGGATATCACACACATTCATGATAATAATAATATTAATATGTTAAATGTTTATTATGTTTACGGCATTCTTCAATCGAACACATGATCGCGTTCGATTGCGCCAGTAGTACCTTAACCTACCGCAACCTACCATGACAAAAAACTGCTTGCAGTCGCCGAGTAATTATCGTCGCATTGTCGCGTCGTCGCGTCGTGTAGTAACGTGTCCGCGCGTGTTTCTTTCATCGAGTGATTTTTAATCGCCAACAGTTATTATTCGACAGTGATTAATAGTGATTAGTGAGAGTCATTAGTAAATTTCTGGTCTCATCGAGTGAGTAAATAAATGTGATTACGTTAAAGTTTATAAAAGAATACAGTTCATGAAAGGAGAAAAACTTTCAGTTAATAATTTAGTGTGGATTTCTTGTCTTTTGCAACGTGATATCTACGTTAAATTTGAGAACGTACGATCTATCGGAAAATTCATTTCTCCTTCAAGCAATTACAGCAATACATCAAAAGTCATCGAACAAGGTAATAATAACTATTTTTTGACGTTATGTGAAAACAGATCTCGGGAAGTCAGAGGGACAGTGTGTCAAAGGAAATTCGTGAAAAGAGAGGGGTTTTTAGTGGGTAGGGAGTACCGAGTTGGTAATTCGACTTGGTACTCGAGTCCCACATAACTCACTGGATCGACCGGTGGGTATGCATAAAATGCATTTTCCCCTCTCTCGTAAAAAAAAAAAAAAAAAAAAAAAAACAGGTGAGTGGGCGAATGAGCGAGAGAGGGGGGGGAGAGAGAGAAAGAGACAGACAGACAGAGAGAGAATGTATGTGTTCGCATGTGTGTCTGTATGTGTATAGCGACCAGCTGATCGCAGCAGGCGCCCCGCGTAAGCACCCGCGTCTGACGGTGAATCGCGTCACCCTTGCCTGCCTCTTGTATTCGACCCGTCATACGTTAACTACTTCCTTTAATAATTCAAAAACTAAGCTTCGGATGAAATTTTGCCAAAGGAAAAATCGTCTTAGAATTCGGTCAAGATTATGTTTTTGCAAAAGCATAAAGTTATTTAGAATCACCCTGTATATATGTTTAAATTATAATTAAAATTATATATGTGATTAAATATTATATGTTGATAAATAATAATAGTAGGATCATAGATAATACGATGAACAAATATACATATACAGTGATGGGAAAAAGTTCCGGAACTGTTAAATAACTTTTGAACGGTTCAAGATAAAGGGCTAAAATTTATATGAGTTCAATGGGACTATAATATCGATCGTTTAACGACAAAACCCCTCATCCAGCCCCCAATGGGGGGCAGGGGGCGACGGGGGGGCGAATTTTTGTAATAGCACGGGGGGTCGAGTGACGGCTCATTTGAAAGGGTTTTTCAAGGCGAATACAACGGATTTTGGAAAAGTTCGCTACGATTTTTTTTCGCGGACTTATGATGATTTAAAAGTAGTTGGTTGCGACAGCCCACGAACGGACGGGATAAAAATTTCCAATACGTCGTATATCTTCTAGTACAAATCCTCCAGAGTATTCGAAACTAAAACTTAATTAATTCGATAAATATTTGAGTTGTCAGAATTATTTTTTACAAGAAAAACCACTTCCCCACCGCATTCGAGTCTAACTCACATTCTATAGAAAACATTGCTGGAAACACTCCCGTTCCACTCTATATTATCCTTTTTTAACCAAAAAAAGATTTTACTCGTTTTTAAAATTGAATTTTTGAAATCTGACAACAGATTCGTAATCAGCGACCCCGAAAACCTCCGAGTAACGAGTTTCAAGCGAATTACTTGACAATTTGAAAATATTTTCCAGAACATATTTTTGACCTTTTTTTAAACAAACCCCTACTAATCTAAGGGTTAATTTGCCCAAAACACCCTCGTTTCACCTAAAATCATTAAAAATATACTTTTTCTTTGTCAGGAAATAGATTTCAATCATTTGGAGTTCAAAATTTCAAGGGGGCGGAATATAGGTCTTAGAAGCCCTCTTCCTTTATTAGCAATTTTATTTTGACTTTTTATCCAAAGAATCGCTCTGTAGCGACCTGCTTGAAGTCCTACTGATTACAAATATCATAATTTTAATATAATTCTCTCTGTATTTTGGCTAAAATAACGCTTTTGCGAATTGATAGTTCCCGACTCTCCGCGGGAAGTCACCACCGTGCCTTTAGCCGACCCTTAATCGATTGATTTCTTTAAACACATGTATCATGTATAATTATGTAAATCCATCTGAATAAAACTTTGTCACAGATTAATAGACAGATCGCCAATGACCTGGATAAAGACTGGACCGGCATTTCTCACTGATTTCAGCGCCATTTTTTTTTTTTAACGAGAGAGGGGAAAAATGCTTCTTACGCATCCCCCGGTCCCCGTAGACCGGGGGAGTGTGGGGCTCGGCCTATTTAATGGCCCCTACCCACTAAAAAACCCCTCTCTTTACGCACCTCCTGGATGGTATTGACTCCCGGGCGGTACCCGCTTACGCATTACCCGCCCGGGAGCCGTTGCCGTATGGCCGGTTAAGGCCCCTGTCCGTTTCGGGTATCTCTCTGTACGTAGTATCCCTCGACGTGTTCATATGTGAGTATTTCTGTGTATCTGTGTGTGTGTGTGTGTCTGTGTATGTACGTGTGTATGTTTGTAAGCGTGTGTGTGTATATGTATGTGAGTTGTAAACATGTTTTGGGATATTTACGGTCAGGTATTATCTGTCTACTTTCTGGTTAATTAATTGATTTCCTATTTAATAGTGAAATCACGTAGAATCCACTGTGGTCCTTATCTAGTTTATGTAGGGATGCTTGTATGCATGAGAGTGACTGGATGAGTGTGTGTGTTATTGGATGTGTAGTGTAAACCCTTCCCCCCTCACCTTATTCCCCTCACCCTACTCCCCTACCCTTTCCTACTCCTGCCCTCCACCCTCCATATCCCCCGTTAGTGTATTTGTTTGCTTTGTTTGTGCGAATGTGAATGTGTGAATGTGTGAATGGTAGATGTTTGTGTGGTGAAGATGGACCTCCTACTTCTGTAGTCTCTATCGAATAAGTCTCATTTGTGTCGAGTTCAAAGAACCATCCAAGTCTGGTAAGTGTGTTAATTTATTTATTTACAGCGAATCGCTGTCACTATCGTCCATTCTCGCGCGTTCTCGAGCGCGCTCCTCCTCTTCCTTGGCGAGCATGACATCATCGGCGAATGTCAGGAATGCCTTCCAATTCTCTTCAGACATTAGCATCTGTCTGATGATCGTATCGATCGATAGATCCTGACCGATGAGGCTACTTAGGAGCTCTCTTTGTTCGCTCCAGTTCGGGCAACTTTGGAGCGTATGATCTGGGGAGTCATCCTCCAGCTCGCAAAATATGCACGTAGCGGTTTCAGCTTTTCCAATGCGGTGGAGGTAAGTCTGGAAGTATCCGTGTCCCGCTATGAGTTGGGTCGCATGAAAGGATAGCTCCCCATGTGACCTATCCAGCCATTGATCTAAAATCGGCTTTATGGCACGGCACGTACGCGCCCCAGCCACCTCTCGACGCTGCAGCAGCAGTTTCCATTGTCTTCTCAAGAGTATTTTTTCCTCTTTCTTTATCTCTCTTTCCTCCAGCTTATTCCACGCGTTCTGGAGCTTTAGATCACGCGCCCGCACAAATACACGGCAAAAGTATGCCGCCCGTATGTCAGCCGGAGTAATTCCCGCGAGCAGAAGAGACGCGTCTGCAGATATAGTCCGATAACCGGCTATTACTCTGATCGCCATAGTACGTTGTAAACGGCGCAGTTTGTCCCTGATTCTTCTATTGGTGGTGGCCTCGCTCCATATGGGAGCCCCATAGTTGATGATAGATCCTATTACATGCGCGTACAACTTACGCTTTCTCTCACGAGGACCGCGAAGATTCGGCATAAGCGCGCTTAAGGCACGACTCACCCGAGAAACTTTGCTTTCGACGTAGTTAAAATGGTCGATGAATGTCCATTCTCTATCTAGTATAAGCCCTAGGTATTTGATGGAGGGTTCCATCTTAACTATTTCGCGATCTATATACACGCAATGTAAATTATTGTACATATTGTATTTTTCTATCTTAGATTTAGTATTGAACACTATCACGCCGGTTTTACTGGCCGCTATCTTTAATCCAAGAGTCTTGATTCTGTTAATGAGTTTGCTCACCTGCAAGTTAGCCTTAGCAATTGCAGCCTCGATGGTTGTCGCTTTCGCTAATACGAGAGTATCGTCGGCGTAGCCCAATACTAATGTATCCTCTTCAAATGGGGTTCTCAGCACTTGGTCGTAAGCTATGTTCCACAGGGTCGGTCCGAGGACCGATCCCTGTGGAACTCTAGCTGTTACTTGTCTAGTAATCGTTTTTCCCTCGATAGTTGGGTACTCGATTTTCCTATGTGATAAATAGCTACTGATGATTTTTCGCAGATACAACGGGAATGATTTTTCTCTCATCGAATTTCTTATATTGCTCCAGCGCACTGAATTAAATGCGTTAGTTATATCTAGGCTTAATCCTACGACGATTTCTCCGTTGATTCGCGCCTCTGTAACCATTTCCTTGACTACCAGTAATGCATCACACGTTGATGTATGCTTGCGGAATCCAAATTGGCATGACGCAAGTCTCGATTCCGGGTGTTGTATCATCCAGTCTTGGATCCTATTTTCGATAACGCGTTCTAGCATTTTGCCTAACTCGCTCAGTAGGCATATAGGGCGAGCCTTGATTTCAGAAGGATCAGGCACCCCTTTAGGGATCAGTATTAATAAAGATCGTTTCCATGTCTTCGGAAAGATGCCATTTCGCAAGCACGCATTATACACCTGAACAAGTTTTTTCAAAAATTCCGGAGGGATTCTCTTCAGAAATACGGACTTGACTCCGTCAATACCTGGGGCTTTGTTAGCTCCCGCTTTTCTTTTTAGAATATTATTAACTTCTTCCGTACTTATGTTATATTCTTCGAGCCACTGTTCGTCGGTAGCGTCATCAGATGCGCCCTCATCCCAGTAAGGATCTTGTGGGAACAGTTTATCTACCACTTGTTCGAGTACTTCTAATGGAAGAGTTTCACTAAAGCTGGGGTTACTTCTCCTTAGCTTCTTCATTATTATACGGTATGGGAGGCCCCAGGGGTCCTTATCTATTGACTGGATGAGCTCGTCCCAGGCTTTAGTTTTAACTCTTTTTATCTCTGTACATAGCTCTTTTTTAATTGTTCTATATTCCTCTTCTTTTTGTAATATAGTATTAAGTAGACCATTACGCTTCTCTTTCTGCCATTGTTTTCTGACTCGATTACACAATGCTCGCAACTCGGCGATGTGCGCATTCCACCAGTACGCGCTCTCTTTTCGTACCGGAACTATTACAGGCATGTTATAGTGGCACGCCTCTTCAAGCACCTCTTGTGTCCAGGCTACCATTTTGTCAATATCATCCTCATGGATATGGTTTGTACATCGCCAGATCAGAGCTTCTGCAAAACGGTCCGCATCCATTTTCTTGTACGCCCATCTGGTGTACCTCTTCTTGTGGCGGGACATACGGATCTTGGGATCCATGCAGACCTCGAAGTATACGTAATTATGATCGGAAAGCGTTTCTACATTCATAACTTCCCACTTCTCGATCCTAGATCTAAAAGTGGAGTTGCACCAGGTCAAATCCACTATAGACGTGCCTTGTGCCCTCACACAGGTGGGTCGATTGCCGCTATTTAAGATAACTAGATCTCGACTCGCGCACCATCTCTCCAGGCGGTCTCCGCGTGAGTTGGTATAGGGGCATCCCCATAGGATGGATTTTGAGTTAAAGTCCCCACCGATAATAATATTGAATCCGCGCGCCTCCATTATACTGTCATCCATCTCATCCAGGAATTCCTCGTATACGTTGTCTTGCACATTTGGAGAGATGTAGCAGGAGATAACGACGATATCTTTCCACTGTAAGGATATCGAGAATTGTCCTTGCTTTCTTTTAATACATGGATTCATGTAACCATCGGTATTCCAATGTATACAGGCTTTTCCGTTGTTACTAGCGGCCCAAGTTGAATCCTCAGGGACCTTATACGGTTCTGATATTAACGTCATATCCAGGTGATGTTCTTTTTCCATTTGTGTCAGCAGTTCCTGTGCAACTCTGCAGTGGTTTAAATTTATTTGCAGAAATTTGATCATGTATATATGTATATAAACTTAGGTTATAGGCTAGATTTAAGGACATCTCTGTGTAAGCACAGCACAAATACTGTAAATACCAGGACATCTATTCGGCCCTGCAACCTCCATCTCTTCGTCGGTCCTCCGTGCCGGCGTTTTTGGTGTCTCCTCGACGGTTGTCGTTGCAGTGTTGTCAGCCGCTTTCCCGTCATCAAGACTGGACGTTACGGGTAAACTATACATCTGTGCCGCGTTCGTAGGCGGACTACTAGAGGTGTCTTTGGGGGGACTGCTGTCCACATTATCTTCCGCACTTGTACGAGGCGATGGGGCCAGCTGTACAATTCTACACGAGTCCGACCCCATGCGGTGTTTGTCGGGTAGACGTTTTTCCGCGCAGATTATACATCTGACCGCGTTTTTGCACACCTTCGTAATGTGTCCATGCTCGCCGCAACGGAAGCATCTACCAGTGTAGTCCTTATTGGACTTGCATTTGGACCGCACATGACCGAGAGCCCAACATTTGTTACATTGAATGGGTCGATTTGGGAGCAATTCTATAGTTACTCGTGACCAGCCAATTTGGATCTTTTTCTTTTCCGCCAGTGTTAGTGCCGCTGTTTTCGGACATTTGGCCCAGACCATTCCATCACCGGATCTATTGCGTCCTATTTGCCCTACTTTGACTTCTTCCTGCGTACATAATCTTTCGGAGGCAATTGCCGCACGGACTTCTTCACTCAATATCGATTCGTCTAGACCGACTAACTTAATTTCCCCCTTAATACTGGGGCGAGAGACTTTCGCCTTACCGGCTAGTATTTTGTTCATCTCAGCAGCTAGCAAGTCAGTTTTTTTGATATTCTCTGGACCAGAGATTTCTATTATGGTGGAACCACTGATTCCCTTTCTTATTTTTGGGCTTCGAATGTCCAAGTCCTTAAGGGAGATATTTTCGCGAGCCTGCTTGAGAGCATCAGCATAAGAGAAGTTTGCGCTACTTCCCCTGATACTAATGGCGGCCGTTGCGGGAATTCGTCTCCTTTCCTTCCTAATCCTATTTTTAAGACTTTGCCGTTTGGACATCTTAGTCTTTCTTTTGGATTGGTTTACTTGCCCTTCCAACTGTAAACCATTCTTGTTTCTCCGGCTCCTGATCCTGTGGAATCTGTGCCGTTAATCTATACCCTTGTGAGTTGTCTTTCTCTTGTAAATAGTCTTTCTTTTGTAAATAGTCTTTCTTTACTATATTAGCATAGGATAGCCTTTGCTCCCTATATGTGTCACGGGGGGGTGCCACTTGCACATTTCCCTTTAGTCTGATATCCGATCGCAGGCCGGCAGTGGTTCCTCCATTTCCACCAGTGAAAACCATAGTAGGAATTCCTCGGCTTGTGCTGGGGACTCCTTCTGGAGGGAACACATATCTGATAGTTGGCGTACCTCCCGTCGCCATATTCATACGAGATATATTTCCTCTGTCCTGTGATGTGTCTGTCAATGTGCTTTGCTTCAGAGGACTTATGCTCCAGCTATCTCCTCCTCGAGTTTCCGCTTTTTGCTGGTAGGAGGAGAACAGGATTCTCCGAACCTGGGCCAATCATCTCCGCCAGTTATTTTGTACATGTTTTGCAGATCTTCCTCGAGTTGTTGGAATGCTATTGTACTCTCGGTGGGAGAGCTCTTTCCACCGAAGACTTGAGCCATTGCTTTGTCAGTCCGTGTCTTTTGAGGCGTGTGTACTGTGGGAGACCCAGATTTCTCTTTTTCAAAAGATACTCTCTTCTTCTCTTTCGTCTCTCTCTTTTCTGGTGATGTCTTTCTTTGATCTTTATCTAGACTCGCTCGTATGCCTTGCATTTCTTTCTTCAGCTCTATTCTCATATTTCTATTTTCTTTCCTGATCTCCAAATTTTCTTTTTTCAGATCAGCAATGATCTCTTGGAGTTCGCTGTGTTCTCTCTTCCTTCTCTCTTCTTCCTTAGCCCTGTCTCTTTTGCTTTTCTTGGCGTCTTCGATTAGCTCTTCAATTTTAGCCTTGAGGGAACTTGGGTCTCCCACAGCTTCCGCTTTATACTGTAGCTCACGGACGAGCTCACCTAACCCGCATGTTCTTCTACGGAGTTCTCCGCTCAAGCCACCTTGCATACGACCGCACTTTGTGCGTATCATCTCAATGGTGGAAATGTATTCTAACGCCTGCGCGCACACATCGGCTGCTGTCATTGCTCGAAGAAGACCCGCCTCGATATGCTCGGGAGCAGTTCCCGTTTTCTTTAAAATTTCCTGTTCTGCGAGAATAGGATCTATTGCTTTGATCTTACGGCGAGGTCTGCCTACTTTTCCTGTTCTATCATCGCGATCCGTACCTGATAGAGCGCTATCAGGATTTGAACACATTTGGGCGTCGTCGTCCTTGCTCATTGTGGCAGCTTGCTCAGCTGGCATACGCTTTCTCAACGGACGCGTTCGAAGCTTCGGACCTTTAGTTGCTTTGAATACACTGTCCTCCAAAGAGTCTGAGTCCATATCTCTTTTCTTTTTGCGTTTAGCCGCCGTACGTGAAGGGAGGTTTACATCCTCAACCTCCATACTTACTAGAGGATCAGGGATGACGGTAGTTGTCCTTTCTTCCTCTTCTACTATATTCACCCAGCTATCCTGGATGGCGGGAAAGATAATCTCTATCATCCGTTCAGGACTGGGAGTCGTCATTATTGTGTCGCCAGAGCCCTGGCGTGGGCGATCTGGTGTTTCCGCTGTAAATGCCGTAACATCTATTGAGCTTTCTGCGGTTGCAGGCTCGACTCTCTCACATTCTTTAGTAGAGGCGGTAGTCCTATCCGGCACGGTGCCCGCCGCACACACCGTGCTTTGCCCATCTCCGGATAGCGACGAATACATGACTGGGACGATATCATGTGAATCGCCGGCTCCTGTTGTATCCAACCCAACTGGAGCAGTAATAATCGGCACTTTGTGTTCTTGACTCATAATGGCTTGATAGAGCGTTTTATTATCCAGAATGACGTTTCTCTGGGGTGATTTTCAGGATCACCATCCCCATTCACTCAGCACTCACACACACATACCAAAGGAGGGAAAGGTAAAGGGTAGGAAATATAAGGAGAGGTAGGGAAGGATGAGAGGAGCTTAAGAAAGGACATCTAAAAATAGGAAGACCAATTAAGGAAGAAGGTGAGGGGTCAGGGTGTTTTCCCACCCGTCACGGCACCCCTCCAGCCGGGTTTGAAATCAGGGTTTTCCTTCCCCTATCCGCTATGGGCCAAGGCGCCCGGAGGGAGCGGAAACCCCCCTTCCTCCCCTTCCGGGGAGGGAAGTGCAATGTGGACTCTTAGTCAGTCGCCCTGGGTCCCCGGACCCCTCCGACGCGAGAGCGTCGAAGTGGGGGCCCGATGGGCCCGGAGACCCGGGGCGGCCTAAGCCTCTCCACCACGACAAGGTGGTCCACCACGGAGAGGTGATTTCAGCGCCATACCGTAGTAGTGGCCAATGCAGTAACTACTAACTACGTTCTCAAGATGAAACAGACAAATGAGTTAGTTTGACAAAGACTAACAATCCATCGCTCTGACTTTGTCTCACCAACGATGAGCGTCTCGTGGACCCGTGCGGCGGCAAGCATGAGGTGTCACCTTTCGCACTTTTATACTCGGCAAGCGGCAAATCACAAACGATTCCGAAAGAAATCGTAAAATATATATATATTGTTACGCCCGGGGCGGGGACTTCGATAGATATCGAAGTCGCGCGGTAAAGAGATCGGCCGCTCGCGGGACGCGCTAAATAAACAAGCACTTAAGGAAACTAATGAACTTTAATGCACAATTACAACACAAACGGTAACTCAGAACGTAAATACACAATATTAATAACACGGATCGACTCGTAAGAGAAACGCGTCCACACAGCCTGACAGCTGGCTCCAGACTCAAATGACAGCCGCCGCTGTCAACAACCTCTTGACAATGGACTTCTCTTTCCACGACGGACTCGACCGCGACCCGAACCAGGAACGTAACACTTGCTCCCCTCTCGAAAGATTGTCGTCCCGACAATCACGTTGTGGTAAGTCTTTAAAGGAATCTCGTCGTATTTCAGCTCCCGACGTGTCTCCATGTTCTCCCTGAACTGCTGTTGCAGGTTACCGAACCACACATCTTCTTGGGATCAAACGACTTCGCAGATTCCAACGACTTCACTGATTTTCTCCTTAGAGAAAAATCTTCAGGCAAGAGGGGGGTGACCTTCCGTGGATCCTTCGTTCTCCAAAGAGAACTTCTCAAGCCTCTGCCTCGGCATTTGCCCTCCGTCCCGCGGGAAAACCACGGCTCAAAAACCGCGGGCGAGGCAGTCTTCGTCCTCTAATGTTCAAATAATTCCTTTTATTTTCCTTTCTGACTTCCTCTCCTTCCTTCCTTAAGGGGTAATATCACCTAGAAACCCTCAAGGGAGAGTCTGGAAACGTAACGTTCACTTCGTGATTGGTGCAGCCATTTTGCAGCAAATTTACTAGATGTTACATTTTAGATGAGTTTTGATCAACTGAAATTATGCACCTTTCATTATATTCGAGGTTATGCGTCTAATTATACGTACAGAGTAACAATGACGGGTTGTTGCGTGCCACAATGTTTTAATAGTTCCCAAAAAGGATTTATTATGAAACGCTTTCCTAAAAATCCAACAAGAAAAGCATTATGGGCAACATGCGTTTCAAGGCTAAATTGGACACCGAGTGATAATGCATACATATGTGAAGTAAGAAATAACATATGTGTAATATATTTTTAATAAAAAAAAATAAAATAAAAATATAATAAAAATTTTATGTTTATAGATACATTTTCCAGATAACATGTGGGAAACAACTCGTGTTGATGGTAAAAGAAAATTAAAATCTAACGCAATACCTACTCTTTTTCAAAATTATTTAGTAAAGACAGAATCATTAGTAGAGGTAAGACAAATAAAATATTTTTTAAAAATACATTTTATAAATAAAAGTAAAATAGTTAATGTGACATTTCTTATTTTGTAGGAAAAAGATCCAAATTACAACAGAGATGAATATAAAGCTATAAATATTGTAGAAGATCTAAATGAAAATGAACATGAAGTTATGAATGTCATAGATCTAAATGAAAATGAACATGAAGTTATGAATGTCACAGATCTAAATGAAAATGAACATGAAGTTATGAATGTCGCAGATCTAAATGAAAATGAACATGAAGTTATGAATGTCGCAGATCTAAATGAAAATGAAAATGAAGTTATGAATGTCACAGATCTAAATGAAAATGAACATGAAGTTATGAATGTCGCAGATCTAAATGAAAATGAACATGAAGTTATGATGTCGCAGATCTAAATGAGAATGAAAATGAACATGAAGTTATGAATGTCGTAGAAGATCAAATCGAAAGATCGACAATAGCAGTAAGTCAAAATTTCCAAAATGTAAATATGATCGCGAACAGAAATACAGGGCGATCCTGAAAAACGTTATGTCTTTAAAATGACGTATTCCTGACACCATTCTAAAACAATTTTTCCTTTACCAAAATTTGATTTGAAGCGTAGTTTTTGTATTATGAGCAAAAATAGTTAGTAAATCACGCGTCGGGTACAGAAGGCAGGCAGGAGCGGCGCGGCGTGCCGCGAGCGCGGGCGCAGCTGACCGCCCGACGGGTGATTATCACCGCATGAGTCGCTAACTATTTTATCTTATAACATAAAATTATGCTTTAAATAAAATTTTGGTAAAGAAGAAAATGTCTTAGAATTACGTCAGAAATACGTGTTCCTTAAAATAACGTTATTTTAATAATGAAAAGTTGTTCCGGATCGCCGGCCGTCCGACGTTGCAATCAGCTGATTGCTACACGCGATGTGTGTATGGCGGAGTGTGTGCGTAAGAGAGAGAGAGAGAGAGAGAGAGAGGGAGAGGGAGGGTAGGAGGGACAGACATTCATACACACGCATGCACTTTTTTTCTCGCTCTCTTTCTCTCTTTTACGCAACACTCATACACTCTCTCATTCAGTCTCTCACTCACACTCTCTCGGTCACTCACTCACTCACTCACCTGCTTACTCACTTGCTCACTCACCTTGTAGCAGCGTAGCGAATCTTCATGCTATGTATTGTTGTTATCTGCTGCACGGTTATGATTGCTAGAGATGCGCGACACATCGAAATTTTTTCGATTATTAGTCTCACACTTGATTGACACAATACAGATTACACGATAACGAGTTTTACTGTTTATTCACTCACTATTGATTTATCGATATCAAAAATTACTTTCAAAGAAACGCGAATGCAAACAGCACATGACTCGACGCGAAGCGACGGACCGCGGAGACTGCGCGACCACAAGAGTTATGTTGCCAGAAACGCGACACGCGACATCTAACAAACGACTTGCGCGTGGCGCGTGATTGACGCGAGATAAGACGAACGATCGGCTAAAACCTTCGCATTGCGAATGCGGTAAAAAACATGAAACGTATAATAACATACTTAAAAAATTAATTATTTATTATAAATAATAACTATTTCTAATTATAATAAATAATTATTATTTTAAAAAGCATGTGTTGTACGTTATTACGTTTTCGAAATTATTGCATTCACGATGCGAAGATTTAAGTCAACCGCAAGAATAATGTAATTTTAATTACATTCGTCTTATCTCGCGTCAATCACGCGCCACGCGCAAGTCGTTTGTTAGATGTCGCGTGTCGCGTTTCTGGCAACATAATTCTTGTGGTCGCGCAGTCTCCGCGGTCCGTCGCTTCGCGTCGAGTCATGTGCTGTTTGCATTCGCGTTTCTTTGAAAGTAATTTTTGATATCGATAAATCAATAGTGAGTGAATAAACAGTAAACTCGTTATCGTGTAATCTGTATTGTGTCAATCAAGTGTGAGACTAATAATCGAAAAAATTTTGATGTGTCGCGCATCTCTAGCAATCATAACCGTGCAGCAGATAACAACAATACATAGCATGAAGATTCGCTACGCTGCTACAAGGTGAGTGAGCAAGTGAGTAAGCAGGTGAGTGAGTGAGTGAGTGACCGAGAGTGTGAGTGAGAGACTGAATGAGAGAGTGTATGAGTGTTGCGTAAAAGAGAGAAAGAGAGCGAGAAAAAAAGTGCGTGCGTGTGTATGAATGTCTGTCCCTCCTACCCTCCCTCTCTCTCTCTCTCTCTCTCTCTCTCTCTCTCTCTCTCTCTCTTACGCACACGCTCCGCCATACACACATCGCGTGTAGCAATCAGCTGATTGCAACGTCGGACGGCCGGCGATCCGGAACAACTTTTCATTATTAAAATAACGTTATTTTAAGGAACACGTATTTCTGACGTAATTCTAAGACATTTTCTTCTTTACCAAAATTTTATTTAAAGCATAATTTTATGTTATAAAATAAAATAGTTAGCGACTCATGCGGTGATAATCACCCGTCGGGCGGTCAGCTGCGCCCGCGCTCGCGGCACGCCGCGCCGCTCCTGCCTGCCTTCTGTACCCGACGCGTGATTTACTAACTATTTTTGCTCATAATACAAAAACTACGCTTCAAATCAAATTTTGGTAAAGGAAAAATTGTCTTAGAATGGTGTCAGGAATACGTCATTTTAAAGACATAACGTTTTTCAGGATCGCCCTGTATATTAGTAAAAAAATATCAACGTTCAATAAAAATACAAAAAGTTATGAAAAATAAAATTAGACAACAATTAGCTGAATTAAAAAAATTAAAGGAAAAATTAAGAAATATGAATAAACATACAAATATATTAGAAAAAGTTTTTAATAGTGATCAGATTGAATTTTTGGAAAGAGACGGGAAAAAGATAAAAAAGTGGTCTTCTGCGACAATAAAAAAAGTATTAAAATTAAGATTTACATGTGAAAATAACGGTTACGAGAAATTGATAAAACAAAATATACCATTACCATGTCTTAGAACTTTACGAAAAAGATTAGAACATCTACAATTTAATGATGGAATTGATGATCAAATTTTTGAGTATTTAAAACTTAAAGTAGATGGTTTTAAAGATAATAATGACAAAAAATGTATGCTTACTCTTGATGAAATGGCTATTTTACCAGGAACTTCATATGATGTTTCTACTCATACTATGATTGGAAATACAACTTTACTAAATAAAACAGGTAATGTGCATGCTACCCATGCTTTAATGTTTATGATTGCTGGTATAAGTAGCCGATGGAAACAAACTGTCGGATATTACTTTACCTCCAATAGCTATGATGGCTCATTATTAAAACCTATAATATTGCAGATAATTAAAAAGGCTCATACATTGGTTTGTTTATAAATAGTGTTACTTCTGACATGGGACCTGTAAATATGGCAATGTGGAAAGCATTTGATATATATGCCGGCCGATATTCCACATGTAAATGTTATTGTATACATCCAGAAAATCCACAACAAAAATTATATTTTTTTGCGGACGTTCCACATATTTTTAAAAATTTAAAATGTTGCTTAGCTAATAATAAAATTATTGAACTTCCTATTGAATTTCAAGAAAAATATAAACTTACATCTCGTCTTGTAAAGTGAGAACATTTTTATCATCTTGTTGCTTTACAAGAAAATTTAGATTGTTTACTAACTCCAAAAATTAATAAAGATGATGTACAACCTAGCGGACATTTCAATAAAATGAAAGTATGTAAAGCAAAAAATCTTTTTAGTAGAGATGTAAGTTCATCGCTTTATTTTTTAGCGAACGAAGAATCAAATTTAGATTTAAATACAACAGCATGGTTTGTTGAAGTTATTTCTAAATGGTTTGACCTTATGACTTCACGTAGTCTAACATTAGCTTTAAGCAAATATAATAAAAATAAATATGAGGAATCTCGATTATTTTTATTAGAAGTTATTAAGCTCTTTCAAAATTTAAAAATTGGTGAAAAGGGCCATTACAAACCTGTGCAAACTGGAGTAATTATATCAACTACTTCAATGTTACATTTAACAGAATATTTACTTAATGATAAAGCATTTAAATTTGTTTTAACAGGTAGATTTTCGCAGGATTGCTTGGAAAATTTTTTTTCAGTTATACGTTCAAAAAATGTTACTCCTACTGCGCTTCAATTTAAAAATAACTTAAAACTTATTTCAACCGCTCAATATATTAAGACAGTAGAGAAAAGTAATTATGATGAAGATGACAGTGATATGATAACAGAATTTTTAAATAATTCTAATTCAACAAAAAAACAAAGTATTAGTGCTCATTGTAATAGGCCACTTTCCCCAATTTCATTAAATAGTAATATTGTATTTCATAATATTGAACTCAATGTACTGTATAATATAGCAGGATATATAATTGCAAATATTAAGAAAAATATGACTTCTTGTAATAACTGCATATTGTCTGTTGGTTCACAAAACCCTCAAAATTTTAAATATAATAATTTTGTTTTACTTAAATGCTATAAAAAAGAAACGCTTTTTTTTGTTAAACCATATACATATATTTGATTTTTTTTTAAACATGGAAACTATTTTTAGAAGTTATTTTCCTTGCGTAAAAAATAAAAACATAAATTTAAAACAATATTTTCAAAATAAATTTGCAATAATTAATTGCAATATTATAGATTGCCACAATTTAAGAAGCAAAATTATATCTAAATATATCATATTTAGACTAAAAATAGCAAATAAAAAAAGAACAATTAAAAAAAGATCTTATAACAGTAAAACGATGGCAATGCATTGTAATGTTAAATAAATAGAATTTTATTGTATTTAATACGCGAGTTTCATTATTTCAAAATTTCCTAGAAAAGTTACTAGTTTGCTGCATAATGACGGACGTATTCCAGACTCTCCCTTGAGGGTCTCTAATATCACCTTGTGTTCACTAAATCAAGGGTCATTTTCTCGAAGCGATTTAAAATAAATGGAAAGATTTATTGACTTCTGATTTTCTCTACATTAAAGTACAGGTCTTAAGGTATAAAAAAAAATTTTTTTATATTTTTAAAAATTAAAATGGCGGCACTGTAGCTCTTTGAAAAAAATCCATTTTTCGTCGTTGACCTTGCTGGCCGTACCTCTACAGATCACAATTCTGCATCTGGAACAAAAATCCAAAATTTTTCTGAAAATATGGTCCAAGACCTAGTGAACAGCGTAGGATTTTTTTTATTAATCGATTTAAAAAAAAATGGCGTCGATTTGAAGCAAAAGTTTTTTTTCTTTCGAAAAATTCGATCGAAAATCGGCCATAAAATCGGTAATTTTTAATTAATCAAAAAAATCCTACGCTGTTCGTTGGAGAATGTTATTGTGAAGCTACAGTTAAATTTTGAAGTCAATCGGCTGAAAATTGAAGGTGCTAGTGGTACGGCCAGCTCGAAAAACATGATTTCGAGATAAACGCGTTTAAAGTTTTAAGTAGTAAAATTTAAATGAAATTTTTGATTTACCTCTAATCTGCGATGCCTGCACCATACAATTGGCCTTCTAGTTGAAGATTCTCATGGTCATCATCCTTTCTTGAAGATATTGCGGTCTTGCGAGCTTCTTTAGCTTCTTCAGAAAGGGAGCGCTCAGATAGCTTGATTCGTATGGCATTGGCTTCGGAGCAGAAATTATAACAATTTAATCCAATTGTTATGCCCAAAAGCTTCATGACTTGCATAATTCCAAAATAGCCATCATTGAAAAATATTACAGCAAGATATGCAGCAATATCAAGCACAGTTTTGCCACTGGAGATATTTTTCGGCGCCATTGACCAGACGAGTGCATTGAAGCTTTCGTTCGATTTCTGAGTAAATCCGCCCAAGCAACGTGTTAGCAACTCATCTTTGCTCAATTCTTCATAAACTGGCTTTACAGCTTCAAAAACTTCCATTGACATGGCAGTATCATGCTTATAATTTTTCAAATTTCCACTTGCCTCCTGTGGTTGCCAAGAGCACCATGAAGTCGCACTTTCCGGGCACAAGTGATGTTGAGGCTTTTTATCTGTCGAAATTTTATGGTAAAGCGTGGCCAGTAGTTAGCACTAGGAGAGTTCTAACGCAGGGATCTCAGGGGGGTGAGGGGCGAGGGGATCTCAGCGGCGCGGGGGAATGACGTCACGCAGGATGGAGGGGGGATGACGTCACGCGGGACGGAGGGAATTTCGGGGGCGCGGGGGCTGCGGAGCGGGGGACGCACGTATAAACAAAAATGGCGGTATTCCTATGAAGAAGATTTTGGGTCTCTCTCTATTCCTCCCTCTCTCTCGCTCTCTCTCTTTATCCCTTTATATTTCTATCCCTCTCTCTCTCTCCCTCTCCATCCCTCTATCCCTCTATCTATCTCTTTATCCCTTTTATCTCTCTTTCTCTCTGTATTATCGCAAGTATACAATATTAGTCATAAACTTATATTTTGAGATATTTCGGGGTCCGACGTTTTCGAGCAATCTGTGAATCATAGCGAGATAACAACACATTTTTGAGATATTATACAATATTACCAGTTAACAAACAATATAAATAGAAGTATTCTTTGAAGGATTGGGTGGATGGAAATGTGTGCGAAGAAAAATTACGTCATGATTTTGTTACAATTAAAAATATATATATAATTTATTTAAATGTGTGTTTAATAAAAAGTATACAATATAAAAAAATAATAATAATAATATATAAAATAGACCGTCGGGCTATGTTGGGGAAGCCGTTTCTGAAAACAGAAGAAAACATACGCATTTCATTAGTTTAAATTATTTTAATAATTTATTTTAAAATACTTTTGATATACAGGGCGATCCTGAAAAACGTTATGTCTTTAAAATGACGTATTCCTGACACCATTCTAAGACAATTTTTCCTTTACCAAAATTTGATTTGAAGCGTAGTTTTTGAATTATGAGCAAAAATAGTTAGTAAATCACGCGTCGGGTACAGAAGGCAGGCAGGAGCGGCGCGGCGTGCCGCGAGCGCGGGCGCAGCTGACCGCCCGACGGGTGATTATCACCGCATGAGTCGCTAACTATTTTATCTTATAACATAAAATTATGCTTTAAATAAAATTTTGGTAAAGAAGAAAATGTCTTAGAATTACGTCAGAAATACGTGTTCCTTAAAAAAACGTTATTTTAATAATGAAAAGTTGTTCTGGATCGCCGGCCGTCCGACGTTGCAATCAGCTGATTGCTACACGCGATGTGTGTATGGCGGAGTGTGTGCGTAAGAGAGAGAGAGAAAGAGAGAGAGAGAGGGAGGGTAGGAGGGACAGACATTCATACACACGCACGCACTTTTTTCTCGCTCTCTTTCTCTCTTTTACGCAACACTCATACACTCTCTCATTCAGTCTCTCACTCACACTCTCTCGGTCACTCACTCACTCACTCACCTGCTTACTCACTTGCTCACTCACCTTGTAGCAGCGTAGCGAATCTTCATGCTATGTATTGTTGTTATCTGCTGCACGGTTATGATTGCTAGAAATGCGCGACACATCGAAATTTTTTCGATTATTAATCTCACATTCGATTGACACAATACAGATTACACGATAACGAGTTTACCGTTTATTCACTCACTATTGATTTATCGATACCAAAAATTACTTTCAAAGAAACGCGAATGCAAACAACACATGACTCGACGCGAAGCGACGGACCGCGGAGACTGCGCGACCACAAGAGTTATGTTGCCAGAAACGCAACACGCGACATCTAACAAACGACTTGCGCGTGGCGCGTGATTGAGTAAATAATAATTATTTATTATAATTAGAAATAGTTATTATTTATAATAAATAATTAATTTTTTAAGTATGTCATTATACGTTTCATGTTTTCTACCGCATTCGCAATGCGAAGGTTTTAGCCGATCGTTCGTCTTATCTCGCGTCAATCACGCGCCACGCGCAAGTCGTTTGTTAGATGTCGCGTGTCGCGTTTATGGCAACATAACTCTTGTGGTCGCGCAGTCTCCGCGGTCCGTCACTTCGCGTCGAGTCATGTGTTGTTTGCATTCGCGTTTCTTTGAAAGTAATTTTTGGTATCGATAAATCAATAGTTAGTGAATAAACAGTAAACTCGTTATCGTGTAATCTGTATTGTGTCAATCGAGTGTGAGATTAATAATCGAAAAAATTTCGATGTGTCGCGCATCTCTAGCAATCATAACCGTGCAGCAGATAACAACAATACATAGCATGAAGATTCGCTACGCTGCTACAAGGTGAGTGAGCAAGTGAGTAAGCAGGTGAGTGAGTGAGTGAGTGACCGAGAGAGTGTGAGTGAGAGACTGAATGAGAGAGTGTATGAGTGTTGCGTAAAAGAGAGAAAGAGAGCGAGAAAAAAGTGCATGCGTGTGTATGAATGTCTGTCCCTCCTACCCTCCCTCTCTCTCTCTCTTACGCACACACTCCGCCATACACACATCGCGTGTAGCAATCAGCTGATTGCAACGTCGGACGGCCGGCGATCCGGAACAACTTTTCATTATTAAAATAACGTTTTTTTAAGGAACACGTATTTCTGACGTAATTCTAAGACATTTTCTTCTTTACCAAAATTTTATTTAAAGCATAATTTTATGTTATAAGATAAAATAGTTAGCGACTCATGCGGTGATAATCACCCGTCGGGCGGTCAGCTGCGCCCGCGCTCGCGGCACGCCGCGCCGCTCCTGCCTGCCTTCTGTACCCGACGCGTGATTTACTAACTATTTTTGCTCATAATTCAAAAACTACGCTTCAAATCAAATTTTGGTAAAGGAAAAATTGTCTTAGAATGGTGTCAGGAATACGTCATTTTAAAGACATAACATTTTTCAGGATCGCCCTGTATAATAAATTAAGATACTTACAATGTTATCCATCATCTATTTTAATTTGTGCAAATAGGGCACATGTTGCAGGCCAATATTTGATTCAAAGATCTTCTGCACTCTTTGCATGACATATTTTCCAAATGAACATAAGCTATGGTTCTATGTTCTCGAACAGCACTAGTTTCTTCATACTGATCCGGTGCTTCTAGAAAGCATTCGATACAAAATTTTAATCCATTTTCCATGTAGTAATATGAAATGCAACATATCTTTGTTGCTTGATTGTATGTCATTATTTCAGATATGCTTAAATCTCGCTGTTTCTTTTGTAACCGTTCATCAAGAATATCGACACTATTGTCACTATCATAATCACTGTCCTTCGCCAAGGGTTCTATATCAGATCCATCATCTTCCATCTCTCTCCTCTCTCTCTCCTCTCTCTCTATCTCCATCCGCTCCGCCACAACTGGATCCATCCAATAATCGTAATCATCATCCGTATCGTCGTCGATGATAATTACGTTTTCTTCAGCCATTGCACAAGACTAACGAAACACAGAAGAGCAACGAAAGAAATGATACTCTAGTGCAGCAGACCACCGAAACACAGAAGAGCAACGAAAGAAATGATACTCTAGTGCAGCAGAGTCCTCTTCATTATATTTTTTTAACATACACAATATAAATAGAAGTATTCTTTGAAGGATTGGGCGGATGGAAATACGTAGATAACAACACATTTTTGAGATATTTCGGGGTCCGACGTTTTCGAGCAATCTGTGAATCATAGCGAGATAACAACACATTTTCAACCCTAGGTTCAGTTACAAAAATTTTTTTCTTTTGTGCCTTCAACAATCTCTGAAAGTTTGTTGGTTGAATATAAGAAGGATCGAAGCGCATCAGATCATAGTACGTGATTTGGAAGCGCATCGACACGACGGTATAGCAAAAGTATAGTCAAAAATTATAGTGTTCTGTCAGAAAGTAATGTTCTGTCAGTGTTGTGTGATAATATAAAAATGGAAGACGAAGATCACGCGTTGTCATCTGACAGTGATTGCATTAGTGACTGCAGTGAGAACTCCACGGAATTCAGAGAGAAAATAGTGTCTGTTGCGGAAATTAATGCTTTAAACGCACGTAGTACAAAATTTTGTATCATATACTTTTATTATTCCACGGGTGGTGCTTTAGCTGTATGTCCTTCGTGTATGATTGCATTGCAAGGCGTGGATAGCCAAATGATGTATGCTGTTCGAAAGCATAAAATTGAGACACTTGATGCGATGGATGGCCGATTCTGTTCAAGTTGTAGCGAGCCGTTGTATATAAGATTTCCGTGCAATATGTGCCCAATTTGCACTCTGTGAAGAAATGGAAAACGTCGAGCAGACTGAATGCGACCTGGTGGAGCGGTCCCGCCAAATTGCCACCTTGGGCGAATATTTTGCATGGCTACAACGATGCAACGAGTACATCGAGTCGCTGGAAGAGCAAAGTCGGATCAAACGACCGCGATTATCGATCGGGAATCGACAATCGCTGATTGCTCGAATCGCGCGACTCGAAGGTGCAAAGACTCGATTGCAGAGACAGTTTATGCCCAGTGGTAGTAATTACAGTGGCGACAATAACGCGGGTGCCGGATGTAGCGCGCATCAAAATGAACTTGTGTGGCGCGAGATTGATACCGCGTTCGATAACCGTATTCTAACCGGTGCTGTGATTAACGCAAACCATATCGAACCTCGTCAATTTCTCGAGGACGCCAAAGACATCGTGCTCGAGCAAGTGCAAGACGTTATAAGAAGATACAACAGTGTAAAATTGAACACTATATTCAACGGTGAATTTGTGTCGGGTGATAAGCGTGCGAATAAAAGTATCAATACGAGAAACTGTGAACTCTTTCGCACGTCTGATTTACACGAGTGGTACGAGCGCAGCGTTATCGAGCCCACTCTAGCATTGCTAGAAGAATTTCAGGAACGCGATAGTGGCTGGGCATTGTCGCGAATACAGAATTTAACTGTAAATATAAATAAGTATAATCCTATGCGCGCGGGATGTTATATTAAATTGCCGCGAGAAATTATGATGAAGAGAGCTGTAATTAATGTACAATCTAGAGACAATGCGTGTTTCGCGTGGGCAGTGGTGGCCGCTCTATACCCCGCTGAAAGAGACACAAATCGGGAATCTTCATATCCCCACTATACGACGGTGTTAAATGTACAAAATATTGAGTTTCCGATGACGTTGAACCAACTAAAAAAGTTTGAACATATAAACAATATCTCCATCAACGTGTACAGCATCGAGAAAGAAAACAGCATTGTCCCGATACGTCTTTCGGAGCAGAAACGGGATAAACACGTCAACCTGTTGTATGTGGAAGACGGTAACAGCGTCGGACATTTCGCATGGATCAAGAACTTATCCCGGCTCGTGAGCTCGCAACTGAGCAAACACAACGGCCGAAGATATATCTGTGATCGGTATGTATAATTTGAATAATTTATGTAATTATAAAATATAATGCATTGCATAAATCTTTAATTTAAATATTCTTTTACAGATGCTTGCACTATTTCGGATCGGAGGACAAGTTGCAGTCACATACGGTAGACTGCGAAAAAATAAACGACTGCGCTATCCGATTGCCGAGCGATAAGGACAAGTGGCTCGAGTTCAACAACTACACGAGGAAAGAGCGGCTTCCATTTGTGATCTATGCCGATTTGGAATGTGCGTTGACAAAGACTGACGAAGAAAAAAATTATCAGCATCATAAGGTATTTAGTATAGCGTATTATATGCATTGTTCGTTCGACGACTCGTTATCCGCGTACCATTCTCGCCGCAGTATTGATTGTATCGCGTGGTTCGCCGAAGAACTTAAAAATTTAGCGTTACGTGTAAAGACTATTTTAATGACTACAAATGTCTCCATGGTAAATTTAACATCGGACGAGTGGGAAAAATTTCACAGCGCAACGCATTGCCATATTTGCGAAAAACCGTTTACGCAAGAAGACGATACACGCGTACGCGATCATTGTCATTTGACCGGACGATATAGGGGTCCCGCGCACTCAAATTGCAATCTAAATTACAAAGAATCATTATATATTCCGATAGTCTTCCACAATTTATCAGGTTACGACGCGCATTTCATTATCGAGGATATAGCCACAGCGTTCGAAGGGGAAATCGAATTACTTCCAATAACCAAGGAAAAATATATATCGTTTACAAAAACTGTTAAAGTTGCACAAGACAATTGGAAAAATTATATAAAATTAAGTTTTATCGATTCGTACAAATTTCTTACGGCAAGTCTCGACAAATTGGCATCTTATCTAGACAAAGACAAATTCAAAATTTTAAAATCAGAATTTCAAAATTTATCTGCAGAAAATTTCAGTTTATTAACACGGAAAGGCGTCTTTCCGTACGAATACGTCGACTCTGTAGATAGGTTGCAAGATACGTGTTTACCACCGCGCGAATCGTTTTACAGTTCTTTGATCGGTGAAACTATATCCGAGAGCGATTACGCGCACGCCGAGAACATCTGGACGCGATTCTCCATTCGAACGCTAGACGAGTATAGCGATTTGTACCTGAAAATCGACGTCTTGTTATTAGCCGATATTTTTGAAAACTTTCGCGATAGTTGCATCAAAAGTTACGGACTCGACCCCGCGTATTATTATACTCTTCCCGGATACACGTGGGATGCCATGTTAAAGCATACAAAGATTACATTCGAATTGCTTACCGACATCGACATGGTCATGTTTATCGAACGCGGTATACGCGGTGGTCTGAGTCAGTGTTCCAACAGATACGCGCGCGCTAATAACAAGTACATGCAACAATCGTACGATCCATCGAAACCATCGTCGTACTTGATGTATTTCGATGTAAATAATTTGTACGGATGGGCAATGTGTCAACCGTTGCCCTATGCCGATTTTCGATGGGTCGACGACGTGTCGAATTTTGACGTAGCATCGATCGCGTTAGATTCGCCTACGGGTTATATCCTCGAAGTCGATCTCGAGTATCCGCAACATCTTCACGATACGCACATTGACCTACCGTTTTGCCCGACACGCGACAAGCCGCCCGGCAAGCGGCAAGACAAACTCCTCGCAACGCTATACGATAAGAAGCGTTACGTGATACACTACCGTAACCTACAGCAATGTACGCGACACGACCTTCGCGTTACAAAAATACATCGCATATTACAATTTACACAATCTCCGTGGCTTCGCAGTTATATCGAATTAAATACACAGTTTAGAACACTCGCGAAAAATGATTTTGAAAAAAATTTATATAAACTGATGAATAACGCGGTATTTGGTAAGACGATGGAAAATGTGCGTAATCGTGTCGATGTAAAATTATTAACAAAGTGGGACGGACGATACGGAGCAGAAGCAATGATAGCGAAACCAAATTTTCATAGTAGAAGCGTCTTTTCGGAAAATTTGGTTGCCATAGAATTACGCAAACTTGAAGTGAAATTTTATAAACCAATCTATGTCGGCATGTGCATACTCGACATTTCTAAAACGTGCTTGTACGAATTTCATCATGAGTACATGTCACCGCTATATCGTGATAAATGCCGGGTAATGTACACCGACACAGACAGTCTTATATACCACATTGAGTGCGAAGATGTCTATGAAAATATGAAACATGATATCGCTAGTTTCGATACGAGCGATTATCCAATTGATAACGCGTACGGTATACCGCTCGTGAATAAAAAAGTACCGGGTTTAATGAAAGATGAAAATAACGGCGCGATAATGACCGAATTCGTCGGGCTTAGAGCAAAAATGTATGCGATGAGAGTGGACGGGAAAAAGGATACGAAGAAGGTTAAAGGTGTCAAAAGTAACGTTGTTGCAAGAACGATAACATTCGACGATTACACGCGGTGTCTGAATGACGAAATAGAAATGACACGACAGCAATCTTGCATAAGATCGAAATTGCACAAAGTGTATACCGTCCGCGAGACGAAAATTGCTCTGAGTCCGTACGATGACAAGCGGTATATCGTACCTGATTCGACCGACACATTACCATGGGGACATTATAGGATACCCTTATAATATAATATATATAATGTAATGTAATATAGTATGTGATATAATGTCAGATATTATTTTTGTATATGTATCTCATATGTATATGTATTTCATATATTGTATTATATACGATTATTGGAAAGGATGTATTAATAAAGATTTTTGTATTTTTATATATTTCATGTATATTTTTTATATGTTGTACATATTTTTTCTTAAATTTAAAAATAAATACAATTTGTATGAATTAAATCACATTGTCCTTATGTATCCAAGAATTGTGCGAATTGTCAAATCCCAACCATTTCACGTAAACCTCGTTACCCCTCCTACGCAGTATTTTCTCCACGAGATACACGTCCGGATAATTCGCGCGATGCAACTCGTACTCGTAGAACGCTCCAGCAATAGATTTTTTGCGATAATCCTCCAGTAGATAGCTTACGGGATTAGTATGTTGTACTTTTGCAATTTTAAACACTTCGGTTGTCCAATTTGGCGTGTAACCTTTCTCGAAAACTGTCTTGTACTTGCTAACGCGTACCGAGTCACCTACTTTGAATTTCGCCGGACCCGCGATATTTACATGGTTGTACACAGTAGCCAAGAGTCTTTCAGCGATCGCGGGAGTAACGTCGACGGGTCGCATACCGATTGTTCGATGCTTGCGCGCGTTGTAATCCGATACGAGTCGCGGCAACGCGCTGATCCACTTGTAAGATCCGTTCAGCGTAAACATCTTCCACATGTCGTTTTTCAGCGTGCGATTGAATCGCTCAACGATCGATGCCTTCAATACCGAATATGTAGAATAGTGATTGATGTCATGTTTCCGCATGAGCCGTTGCACGTCAGCGTTATAAAATTCCTTCCCCATATCAGTCTGTAAGTTTTTCGGACATCTTTTGCTATCTCGAATTATCTCGGCGATAGCGTCAGCTGTCTCGCTTCCACCTTTACTCTTGAGTGGTATGGCCCACGCGTGCTTGCTCAACGCATCTATGACTGTGAGTATGTAGTGGTAACCTCTGTTGAAACGAGAGTACGGACGCATCTCGACAATGTCAGCTTGCCACAGGTCATCGTATCCCCGCACTATGACGTGTCTTCGGGGAAAATTTTTTCTCGCCGGCGCGTGCAATTCGTTCACCAACTGCCGTTTGTCTAAACTATGTTGTTTCTTCACTTCCTCGGTTATTCCCGATCGCCGATCCATCGTTGTTTCGATTCGTCGATCAAACGATGTGTGCCTCGAGTATCACCGTGCGTTTTATCATTCGTTGCTAGACGTTCCTGGCCCGTTCGATAGCCGTTCAAAGCTGTTCGATAGCCGTTCATAGCCGTTCGATAGCCATTCATAGCTGTTCGATAGCCGTTCCCAACCCGTTCGATAAACCTTTGTAGATGCTCATAGCTGTTCGATAACCGTTCTAGCTGTTCGATAGCCGTTCCCAACCCGTTCGATAAACCTTTGTAGATGTTTAATAATTGTACAATAGCCGTTCCTAAACCGTTCACTACAGCCGCTCATTACAGGTTGATAGCCGTTTCTGAATTAGTGTTAATCGCACGCCGAAGCTCGTTTATCGCAGTCTGCAAAGCTCGCACATCCTTCTCGAACGCAGTCAGCTTCTCGTCTGATTCTTTCTGCTGATTCTTCAACGTTTTAACGCATTGTTCCACGTACAGTTTGTTGACTGCATCGGTATCAGCCTCAGGTTGCGCTACACGGCGAATCTTGCGCGACCTCGCGTCATAGTACGTAGCGACGCGACACAGAGCGTTTTGACGCAAGTAACTTGTCACCGATTTACCCCAATGATCGCTAGTTCTAATTGCTTCATTTCTCTGTTCGAATAATCCAAATTTGTTGATGGGCATTTTTTTCTCGATGCGAGTGACGTCGATCGACTGATTAGTTTCGTCGAGACACCGTTTAATTTATAATAAGGCCGACTTCGCGAAGTTCCTCTATAATCGACAGGATCTCGTTGTCGTGAGCGTTGTGGCCAGCTCGGCGCGAAGCGTCGAGCAATCGTAGACGATCCACTAGCTCGTTGGGATCGTCCCAGTGCACGTAATCGATCTTATTGTCGGTTAGCGTCATCGCGCGAGGCATGAATACTCCCGTACCGCATTTTTTCTTTTTCAATTCGATCGACATCAACGGTGCAATTATGTGTTTATACTTGTATCCCCTGTTGCTCTTTAATTGACCTTGCGCATCATATTGACGTTTATGCGCACTCGTCGCCATTAATATGCTCTTATATTTTTGCATATCGTCCTCAGTGTATATGTCATCATCGGGAATTCTCTTGAAGATCAACTCGTATAATCCAGGTGTACCAATGTACCTCACTTTGTCTATGATTATAGAGTCATCTGCGCCGATGTCGAATCGTTTGTTACCGAGCCACATTTCATTCTCGTCGAAATAGACACCGTACACGTGATCGATCTGGTTTTTTTTATCGCCACTAAGGAGAGCGCCCATGTACTTTTGTGCCAGTGGCCCGAAGTGCTCTCGTAACATTTTTTGACCTTCCAACGTTTGTAACATGTTTCGAACAGATGGTGATTCGAGCGGGTTGCCCGTGGTTTCGAAAACATTTTCGATTGCGAGTGATTCGGGTATCGTGGGTTGTACGATTCTCGTTGTCGCGGACGGTGTGGAGGTTATCAGCGGTTCATCCGATGTATGCGGTGTCGATAAACGATTCGCCTTCAATCGTTGTCTCTTTTTCGGTGTCGTATCCTCCTCCTCCTCCTCCTCCTCTTCCTCTTCCTCCTTGTACCGCTTGATGGGTAACGTTTTAATTATAGCGTCAGCGTTACTCTCCGGCTCGTTTTTCACCGCGATTAAGCTAGAGTTGTCGACGATTTTTTGTAGTGGCTCGATAATAGGCCTAAAATGGGTCTTGACCGCGATATCGTCGTCGATCTTACCGGTCTTCAAAGCGCGATGTTTCTTGCGGATCGATTCGCTCGTTTTCTCAATCTCCCTCGCAATCTTTTCACGCTCGCGAATATTATTGTTTTCAGCCATGTCGACAGAGTGTGTCGGCAGCGACTAATCGTTTTGCGGTATCGCGAACACGTTAAATCCTTTTCTGTATCGCCCGTTCGTAAATGAGCTGTCCTTATCTATCACTAGGAATCCATACTTTTGTTGCCAACAAGTACGACATAATTCACTGAAATCCCCGTACGACATGTCGGTATTCACGTGATCGTTGTACACGTGTTTCAAGTTGGTACCGTCCTGTTTAAACAAGATCAGCAGGTTCGCGTTGTCGCGTATAAGATGTTTTGGTATTCTCGCGTACGTCTGACAGAGATAGAAGCAGTCGACGTTCGAGTGACGACCCATTGAGAAGTACTCTCTTATCGTATTTTGCTTGTCGCACGCCACGTCATCGAAGACGAAAATCGAGTTTGGACGTGCCTCGCTCGGTGGAATGACGTCACTGTTATTGGAGAACGTAAAATAACCGATTTCGTCAATCGGCGTCAACAAATTCTCCAGATATCGATATTTCGGCTGTTGCAGCGACTTCGAGTACACGTACACGTTCTCGAAACGTACACCATGCGGACTTTCCAGTAGACTTATCAGAACGTTGGTTTTACCACAATTCGAGGGGCCGCAAACGATCGCGCGTATAGTAGTCGGTAGCATCGTACCATGCCTGCGCATCTCCGCGTTGTCCTCCATTGATCGTAATCTGTCGTCGCAATTTGTCACGCATATCGTCAAAGGTTGTCGTACGAATCTCATTTTTTCAACACTGCTGATTGGATCGAACGCCTGCCTATTTATAGGTGCGCGAAATCACGAGTCGCTCAGTAGAGAAAAAATGTTCATCCTGCTAACAAATCCTTCCGATATTCGCGATTTGAGCGTCGAACAGCTACAATTTGTGTCGAAAGCAGTTCTATTGAGAACGTGCGGTGATTACGTCCACTACGTGTGGGACAAACTTCCGGAACACATAAAAGCGGATCCGGAGGTTCAGACGTATCGTCGCTGTTACGAACACTACAATCAGCCGTGTCAGGAAACGCACATCGACGGTCCGGCGCCGTTGATAAAGAATTGCGGCGAATGTCAACGAAAATAGGTAGAGGCCTATTAAATCACGCGATAAACGCACTTCCGATCGAATTCCATATTCCCGGCTATCAGTTTTGCGGACCAGGCACGCGGTTGCAAAAGCGATTAGTCAGAGGCGATCGAGGTGTCAACCCATTGGACGCGGCGTGTCGCGAACACGATATAGCATACTCTCGGAGCAACGATCTCACCGAGAGACACGCGGCGGATAGGATACTCGCTGAGAAAGCGCGGAATCGCATCGTTGCGAAAGATTCGACTCTCGGTGAGAGAGCCGCCGCCACAACTGTCTGGGCAGCGATGAAAGCCAAGACGAAGCTCGGTATGGGTCTGAAGACGAAGAAAAGAACGGTGAAGAAACGGATACTTCCGGTAGCGAAATGCGGCGGTGTATTGCCGATTCTACCAATGTTGGGTGCGCTCGGATCCCTGATCGGTGGAGCGGCTGGTGTAGCGAAAGTGGTGAACGACGGAAAAGCCGCGCAACGTCAGTTGCAAGAGATGCTACGTCACAATCGCGCCATGGAAGGTCACGGATTATATCTCGCTCCTTACAAATACGGACGAGGAGCCTCAACAAGGAGAAAAAAAAAACGTCAAAGAGACGCTAAAAATGCCGCAGGGCGCAACTACCAACGTACAATTGCTACAATTGGCAAAACGTATGCGCATTCCATATTTTAGAGGTGTTTTCATGCGCGACTCTTTACCGATCGGTGGTATATATCGAAACGAGAGCGGCATCGTAAATTTGGATAGCGTCGAAGGACCAGGTACTCATTGGGTAGCGTATGCAAAGAGGGGGAATCGCGCTATATATTTCGACAGTTTCGGCAATCTTCAACCGCCGAATGAATTGGTGCGATATCTCGGACGAAACGTAACGAAGATACAGTACAATTACACACCTGTTCAAACTTACGATCAGAGCATCTGCGGACAATTGTGCTTGCAGTTTCTTCGAACGGTCGATGCATGTGAATTTAAAGACAGATATTGCGCTATTTAACTCAGTATTCGTTAAACAGTTTCGTCGACATGTCTATGACATTCACGTTGACTGGGAAGAGTAGCGTTCTCACGGCAAACTTCTTTCCCACCGTAGATTTGAGCGACGGCGAATACGAGCTCGGTCTAACGGATTTTGAGACTTATCACACGATACCGAATGTGAATTCCTCGAATAATAAATTTTACTTTGGCAAAGACGACGAAGAAATTACGATTCCCGAGGGATCGTATGAGTTGCAAAATATACATGAATTTTTGAAACATGCAATTTCACGGAAACATCGCGATGAGAAACACATTGACGGCGATGACTATGAAGATGATGATGAATATCCGATAGTGCTCCGCGCTAATTACAATACAATGAGGAGCGAGATCAAATGTGCCTACAGAATAAACTTTACCAAACCCGTCAACATTGGATCGCTGCTAGGATTCTCGAATCGTATTCTCGAGCCGCGAAAATGGTACGAATCAAACCTGCCGATTAACATTCTCAACGTGAATATTATCCGTATAGAGTGTAACGTGACCGCGGGTGCGTACAACAACGGCATACTCGTTCATACGATACATGAATTTTCACCGAGGGTACCACCGGGATATAAGATATCGGAAACGCCTGCACAGATCATTTACCTGCCGATCATCGCGCGGAGCATTACGGATTTAACGTTACGCGTTGTCGACCAGAACGGACGATTGCTCGATTTTCGAGGAGAAGAGATCACCGTAAGATTGCATGTACGTATGCGACGTATGAGATGCTCGTATTGAACGGATCGAAAGACGTGAGAGATAACGCAATCTTTACGAGACCAGCAACACCACCACCAACAACAACAACAACAACAACGTCGACGTTTGCTAATATCAAATCATCCAAGAAAAAGAAACTCAGCGCATCGAACGTTGCGTTTTTACAATCTTTGGGATTTGCGGTGCGAAACAGCTGAACGATGACCGACATTCTCAACATCGGTGATGAACCGATCTTTGACAATCGTATCGTCAAGATCGAGACTCACACGTATAACCCGTTCGCCAATACAACGTTCGGACACAGTGACGAGATAAGAATACCCATACAACAACAGGATCTGTATACGCTGCCGTATGAGAGTTTCCTATACATCGAGGGACAACTAACGAAAAACAGAGCAACAGTTGAAGGAGAAAGTGATGTGATACTGGGACATAATTGCGTCGCATTCATGTTCGATGAGATTCGATACGAACTCGATGGCGTTGAGATTGATCGCAATAGAAACGTAGGAATAACTACTACGCTCAAAAACTATGTAACGGTATCATCCGATAGAATTGTGATTATGAAAAACGCCGGCTGGGAGCCGCCGACCTATTCGCATGGACATTTCAATTTTTGCGTACCGCTCCACATGTTATTGGGATTTTGCTAGGATTATAAACGAGTGGTGATTAACGCTCGTCACGAATTGATCTTAATACGATCGCGCAACGATAATAATTGTCTGGTTGGAAGTTCAACGCTGGAGCCTGTGATGACCATATTCAAGATACAATGGCGAATGCCTCACGTGCTGTTGAGCGAGATCGAAAAACTGTCGATGCTGCGTGCTCTGGAAAGCGGACGATATCTCAGCATGGGTTTTCGCTCGTGGGATCTGTACGAGTATCCGCTATTGCAGCTTACAACGAAGCATTCGTGGGCCATTAAGACCTCGACTCAGCTGGAGAAACCACGCTACGTTGTCTTCGCCCTGCAAACAGGCCGGAAGAATGCCTTGTCTAAGAATGTATCTCAATTCGACGACTGCAAATTGATCAATGTGAAACTCTATCTGAACTCGGAATGTTATCCGTACGACGATATGAACCTGGATTTCGATAAAAACAGATGGTCCATTCTGTACGACACGTACGCGCGCTTCTGCAAGAACTATTACGGATACGAGTATCTCGAGCCGAGTCTCTCCGTCTATACGTTTCAAGAACTCGGTCCGTTCGTGATTATCGATTGTTCTCGACAAAACGAATCGGTCAAGAGCGCAACGGTGGATGTGAGATTGGAATTCGAATGTAAGGAGAACGTACCGGCGAATACTACTGCGTACTGTCTCATCATACACGATCGTGTGATCCAGTACAATCCGTTGACCAACGTTGTACGCAAAATCACCTAAGCGATAACATCGACACAAGAGAGGGGAGGAGGAGGAGGAGGAGGAGGATATAAATCAAAGTGCTGCGAGATGATTTTAGAGTTTGCCATTCCTCTCGACTGACGTATCGAAGAGAGAAAGAGAGAGATCTCGTCATGTCTATACCAACGTTTGTGGATCTGCAAGGATTTATTGTCGGGAGAAATTTTGTCGTGAAAGAAGCGGCAGTCCTGAGGAAGGGATATGTTCTCTCGCATTATTTTTTCGCAAGTCCTGTACCGTGGAGCGTGCTAACAAAATCTGAGCGATGTCAAGTCTCATGGGTGATTAGAAATCATCACGGATTACAATGGGAAGACGGAAACGTTCCGTATGGCTTGGCTCAGCGTGTAATTACAACAGCTATCGTTGGTATGATACACGAAGAAGAAGAAGAAGAATCGTCTGTCGTGTACGTTAAAGGACTTGAAAAGCGAAAATGGTTGACCGATATACTAGGCGATGTGGGAAACGGCTATATTATTGAAACTTTAGATGCTGACTATGAAGATATTGATTCTCTAAATAAATTAGATATTACCAATAGTATGCGATGTGGAAAACATGTTAAGAATTGTGCATTACAAAATGTATTTAAAATATTTAACTGGTGGTCGCAACGCCTGAAAGAATTGCAAGAAAATAAAATATGTAAACATTAATATGTTTTATCTCTTATTTCCCCTCCCTAAACCTTTCCATGCGTTTCTAAGAATTTTTTGTCTGAGCGTTATCTCCCCTTCTCCTAAAACTCAAAACGTTAGAAGTATTAATCCCTCCACCACATTATACTTTTGGAAGATGAGCGTCATCCATACTCGGTTATTTCTTATACGATCAGTGTCGCGTTAACACCGCTCTCGTGGTTCACTTTTCATAACTCCCAGAGAAATGTACTACGTCGAAAGAAGCAGCAGCGGCAGCGGCGTCGGAAGACGCGTGAATAATTACGTATCGAGTCGTGATAAAACTCGATCGTTTGAGAACAAATGTGACGAGTAAGTTTTTCGTTTAACTTCTTTCTATTTTTATATTTTTACAAATTGTATTACTATTATTTAATTTTAATTTTTCTGTAGCATTTCGTTGGAACGTCGTGCGGTTCGTATACTAGGTAGACGATACGCATTGACAGCTACGGGATTCAAATTCCTCGACATTGGTATCAACGTGGGTCCACCGAGTTACGTGGAGATTGCCATAGGAGATCATCGAGGAAAGGAACTGATATTATCTCTCGAAACGTGGAAGGGACTCTACGAGCAACGTCGTAATATTCAAAATTTCCTTCGGAACGACTCTAAAGATGACTTCAATTTCATAAGCGTTGGACCGCTAACAGTGAGAGTTCGTACGATTAACGACGTCAAACTCATAAGTCTCGAATCTTCAAACGTATGCTTGATGATGGTCGAATCGACGTTACATCGCATGTTCGATCTCGATCACTGCATAGATGTAACTTTTGATCGATTGGATAAAATTATCCAAACAGTTGATGTCAAGTTTACGCAATTCTCCAATATCGCGTCCACTGTAATAAATCCGAAAGAAATATCAAATGTAATACGCGCGAGTGCTGCTTTCAACAAGCATCAACTCGTCGATTGCGAACTGGCAGCTTTAGTTTTTAGTCCATAGTACGTAAGAAAAATATATAAAATATAAATAAAGAGTTTTAAGTCAAAATCATGACGTAATTTCTTCGCACGCATTTCCATCCACCCAATCCTTCAAAGAATATTTCTATTTATATTGTTTGTTAACTGGTAATATTGTATACTTGCGATAATACAGAGATGACAGAGAGAGATAAAAGGGATAAAGAGAGAAAGAGAGAGGGATATTCAGAGATTGTTGGAGGCACAAAAGAAAAATTCTTTTGTAACTGAACCTAGGGTTGAAAATGTGTTGTTATCTCGCTATGATTCATAGATTGCTCGAAAACGTCGGACCCCGAAATATTTCAAAAAATGTGTTGTTATCTACGTACTTCCATCCGCCCAATTCTCCAAAGAATACTTCTATTTATATTGTGTATGTTAAAAAAAAAATATAATGAAGAGGACTCTGCTGCACTAGAGTATCATTTCTTTCGTTGCTCTTCTGTGTTTCGGTAGTCTGCTGCACTAGAGTATCATTTCTTTCGTTGCTCTTCTGTGTTTCGGTGGTTTTGTGCAATGGCTGAAGAAAACATAATTATCATCGACGACGATACTGATGATGATGATTACGATTGGATGGATCCAGTTGTGGCGGAGAGGATGGAGATAGAGAGAGAGGAGAGAGAGAGGAGAGAGATGGAAGATGATAATCTCTATGAATCAGACGAGGAAATAGAAATAGAACCCATAGCAGACAGTGATTATGAGAGTGATAGTAGTGATGAACTAATACACACTAAACATCGAAATTTAGACTTGACTGAAATAATGGCATTGGATCACACGAAGATATGTTGTATATCTTACTACTATGTAAAAGATGAGTCCAAATATTGTACCGAGTGCTTCTACAGATTATCATTCCTGTTCTTAGAAGCTGGTATTGTTCGGGAACATAGATGCACATATTATGAACATTTGGAAAATATGTCATGCAAAGAGTGCAGAAGATCTTTGAATCAAATATTGGCCTGCAACATGTGCCCTATTTGCACAAATTAAAATAGATGATGGATAACATTGTAAGTATCTTAATTTATTATATATCAAAAGTATTTTAAAATAAATTATTAAAATAATTTAAACTAATGAAATGCGTATGTTTTCTTCTGTTTTCAGAAACGGCTTCCCCAACATAGCCCGACGGTCTATTTTATATATTATTATTATTATTTTTTTATATTGTATACTTTTTATTAAACACACATTTAAATAAATTATATATATATTTTTAATTGTAACAAAATCATGACGTAATTTTTCTTCGCACACATTTCCATCCACCCAATCCTTCAAAGAATACTTCTATTTATATTGTTTGTTAACTGGTAATATTGTATAATATCTCAAAAATGTGTTGTTATCTCGCTATGATTCACAGATTGCTCGAAAACGTCGGACCCCGAAATATCTCAAAATATAAGTTTATGACTAATATTGTATACTTGCGATAATACAGAGAGAAAGAGAGATAAAAGGGATAAAGAGATAGATAGAGGGATAGAGGGATGGAGAGGGAGAGAGAGAGAGGGATAGAAATATAAAGGGATAAAGAGAGAGAGCGAGAGAGAGGGAGGAATAGAGAGAGACCCAAAATCTTCTTCATAGGAATACCGCCATTTTTGTTTATACGTGCGTCCCCCGCTCCGCAGCCCCCGCGCCACCGAAATTCCCTCCGTCCCGCGTGACGTCATCCCCCCTCCATCCTGCGTGACGTCATTCCCCCGCGCCGCTGAGATCCCCTCGCCCCTCACCCCCTGAGATCCCTGCGTTAGAACTCTCCTAGTGCTACCTACTGTGGCCCATATAGCTTTTTTCATATCTTCAAGAGAGTTGCAGTGCCTTCGAATAGCCAAACCGTAATAAATGGTTAACTCGTCAATTAATTTACTAGTTAATCTTCCTCTGCCGCTCAGCCCTTTAGTTTTCTTTATTAAGTTTCTAAGTCGACTGCCCATTCGTTTTTGAACATGATCAATGCATTCTTTTTTTTTTACTGCTGGATATTGTTCGACTATCCCCTTGAAAGTCTTTGAATCGCCATCTCCAACGTAATTTATATAATCAACTTCATTTTTCTCGTTTGCGCGAGAAAACATTTCGATGACAGAGTCAACTTCCATCTTCCCCGCCGATCCTTCGTGATTAGCTTGGCACTCTTCTTCATGTAATTGTTTCCAGTCTTCATATTCAGCGGTGCCTTTTTGTTTGTTCCAATAAGTGCAGGCTTTACAATACTTGCTTTTGACTACAATATCGACGACTTTTCCAGTGGACCACCCAATAAGAGAAACGATTCCGAAGAGAGACGAAAAACCACGACGACGCCATGATCCATCTCCCGACACTGTTATACCATTATTCTTACTAATTTCGATCGATTTTTTTTTCTCTTCTTGGGCAGCTTTTTTCATCGAAGAAAAACAAACCGATTCAGCTGCCTCGTGAATATGATTTATAATAGCAGTATAGCTTTTTTGAAAAACTGGCTGCGGCAAATCCATGAAAGCACAAAATTTTTTGATTCCATTTATGCCAATGCCTAATAAGCGCATAGCATATATAATTCGCCGATTTATTTCGTACGCCTTATTTTCAATTTTAGAGCAACTGTCTATGTATACTGGAGCACAGTCATCACAAGTCACTACAATTTTAAAACCTAAGCCTTGCTTACTGGCTTCCGTAAATTTTACGTTTTTATGACAAGTGGAACATACTAAAACTTCAGATAAAATAGAAAAAACTGAGGCGAATTGCAGTATGCGATATCCAAATGTACTATCATAATCGATATCATAATTGTCTTCAGACAATTTTATTTTTTTCGCTGACGTGCCGACACTCTCAGTTTGCTCCTCCAGTAAGTGTCGATTTTGCACTTTCCACTTGCCGGAATTTCTTTTCCTCTGTATTTTCTGGCTTGTTTTAGTCCCTTTACGGGAAGCACAATCTACTTTACTCATTTTCTAAAAAATAAACACAAGATAGATTGATAAACTCACTACAACAACAAGAAACACGTGTGGCTCACGAGTAGTAAGCAAAACGCCATGTTTTTCTCTCCTAACGGATTTTCTGGCATCATATGTTTTTACAGCTCGTAAATTTGAATAGTAGAGACATCTATTAGTCAAATTTTGAATCTTAAAACTATCGACAGTGATTAAGATAGAGAAAAAGACCACAACTGTGCCGCACTCGAGCGCGTTTGAATTAACCCGCAAAACAGCGCTGCGGTTTTTTTCGAAAAATTGACTTTTTAAATTATTTAAAAAATCTCCTCCCCCATAAAACCTTTTGGATTTCATTTTTGGATAGTTTATCGAGCATTTAAGCCAATAAAAAAAAACGAAAAAAAAAGTCAACAAGGTGATATTACCCCTTAATCTTTCTTGTCAAATTCGGAATTGTTTCCAAAATTTCTTTTCCTTAAACAACAAAAATAATTAAACGAGTAAAAAGCACCAATCTCTTTTATCCAAAACTTTCTTTTCGGGCCTCGGATGTAGAACCATTCCCTAATCAAAATAAATCCGGGAGTTCCTCCCACAACACTTCGAGGATTAGTCTACCAATTAGAATTCATTCAGAAGACAATAAGAATCAAAGCAACCATTATTAAAACAAGCACTGGAAATTACGAATATTGCCATCCAGGCATTCTAATGAAAGAATTAATCCCCTATTCAAGATACATCCGGGCCCGCCCCTTTTTACACACACTGGCTGCAAATAAATTTTCATTAACACAGTTTCAACAAAGTTTTAAAACACTTCTTTTATTAATAATTTTATTTTCCACGGCAAAATTCATTCTTCTACTCCTCTTTTTTAGAGGGACACTCCGCCCGAAAATGGCCTGAGTCACCACACTTCCAACATTCCTGAGATTTATTTTCGTCTTTTTGATTAAATTTACTTTTCGAGAAACTACTTTCTTGGATGACTTTTACAGCCATCGCTCTTTCCACCGCGATTTTTAGAGAAGTGATATTTTCTAACTGAAGAGTTCTTCTTAGGAAACCGTCCGATAGCGCAGCTATAAACTGGGCACAAGCGATCTTATCCCTCACTTCGTGAGAACACTCAGGGTAAGCAAGACGCGAAAGCCTCTCCAGATCTGCACCCAAAGTAGCCAAATCTTCCGAACTCTTTTGTTTTCTGTTAGTAAACTGGGTATAGTAAGTCTGGGCCAAATGCCCCTCCCCGAAACGCAACTCTAACTTCGATTTCAGCTCGTCGAATTTTAGATTCTCTATTTCAAAAATCCCATCCAAAATCGAACGTGTCTTTCCCCTCAAACAAGCAGCCAAGGCCACGGTTTTCTGTGAATCGCTCCAGTTATTAGCCCGCGCTATCAAAACGAATTGAGTGAGAAACTCACGCAAGGGGACACTCCCGTCATAATTATCGGTTTTTAATTTTAGGCCCAAGCCGGGATTCGAATTTTCTAATCGCGGACTATTATAAGAAGGACTTAGCTGTTGATCCTGTCGTAATCTCCCCTCCAGACGTCGGAGCTCGCTGTCTCGCTCCCGGAGCTGCGCCTCAAATTCGGCTCGCATCTGCAAGCGTTCCTCTCGCAGCTCCCGGATCTCTCGCATCGCCGCCTGAAGCGTGATCGTCTCTGCCGACGGGCTGGGAGTCGCGACTCGTATCCTCTTTCGTGTAGAGACGCCCGTGGCTGGATCCTGTTGCCCGATGTTTGTCGTCGACATTCTAAATTCAGCGTTCTCACAAAGTTGGCAAAATCACGTCCCGGTTGATCCTTCGGTATCCCGTCGATCCCGGACGAGCCCCCAAAATGTTACGCCCGGGGCGGGGACTTCGATAGATATCGAAGTCGCGCGGTAAAGAGATCAGCCGCTCGCGGGACGCGCTAAATAAACAAGCACTTAAGGAAACTAATGAACTTTAATGCACTGCACAATTACAACACAAACGGTAACTCAGAACGTAAATACACAATATTAATAACACGGATCGACTCGTAAGAGAAACGCGTTTACACAGCCTGACAGCTGGCTCCAGACTCAAATGACAGCGGCCGCTGTCAACAACCTCTTGACAATGGACTTCTCTTTCCACGACGGACTCGACCGCGACCCGAACCAGGGACGTAACAATATACAGGGTGTTTCATTTTAATCCGACCAGTCGAATATCTCGAAAACCAAGCCCGGGAGAGAAAAATATTTCAGACAAAAGTTGTTTGGTTTCGAGGGGGCCATAAGATGGTATCATTGGTTTGACCTTGAAGAGTCATTTGAAGGTCACGTGAAGGTCACTTCAATTTTTTTAAATGGAACACCCTATATATTTTTGCACACTCTTGTAGCTTATCTCGAGAGCTTTCCAAAACACTATCATTAAGTACCTTTTCGTTAAGTACTTTTTGAGTTATGAGGGTTGAAATAATTTCTTAATTTTACATAAACCGTAAAATATCTTGTAAAATATTCACTTTTCGATTATCTTACCTTAATACTTTTAAGTACAAAATAATGAGAGGAATCAATTGGTGTAAAAAAAACATAGTTGTTTTTAAGAAAAAATATGGAATTGTTAATTGCAAATTACATATTTTTTCTTCAAAACAACTATGTGTTTTCTTTACACCAATTGATTCCTCTCATTATTTTGTACGTAAAAGTATTAAGGTAAGATAATCGAAAAATGAATATTTTACTAGATATTTTACGGTTTATGTAGAATTAAGAAATTATTTCAAGCCTCATAACTCAAAAAGTACTTAACGAAAAGGTACTTAATTATAGTGTTTTGGAAAGCTCTCGATGTCAGCTACAAGAATGTGCAAAAATATATAGGGTATTCCATTTAAGAAATTTAAGGTGACCTTTATGTGACCTTCAAATGACTGTTCAAGGTCAAATCATTGTCACCATCTTATGGCCCCCTCGAAACCAAACAACTTTTGTCTGAAATATTTTTCTCTCCCGGGCTTGGTTTTCGAGATATTCGACTGGTCGGATTAAAATGAAACACCCTGTATATACAGGGTGACCCATTTTAACTTAGGCAGCCAAATAACTCGAAAAATAAGCAAGATAGAGAAAAATGTTTTAGACAAAAGTTGTATGGTTTCGAGGGGGCCATAAGATGGTATCATTGGTTTGACCTTGAAGAGTCATTTGAAGGTCACGTGAAGGTCACTTCAATTTTTTTAAATGGAACATCCTATATATTTTTGTACATTCTTGTAGCTCATCTCGAGAGCTTTCCAAAACACTATAATTAAGTACCTTTCCGTTAAGTACTTTTTGAGTTATGATGCTTGAAATAATTTCTTAATTTTACATAAACCGTAAAATATCTTGTAAAATATTCATTTTTCGATTATCTTACCTTAATACTTTTATGTACAAAATAATGAGAGGAATCAATTGGTGTAAAGAAAACACATAGTTGTTTTTAAGAAAAAATATGGAATTGTTAATTGCAAAATTACATATTTTTTCTTCGAAACAACTATGTGTTTTCTTTACACCAATTGATTCCTCTCATTATTTTGTACATAAAAGTATTAAGGTAAGATAATCGAAAAATGAATATTTTACGATTACCTCACCTTAATACTTTTATGTACAAAATAAGATATTTTACGGTTTATATAAAATTAAGAAACGATTTCAAGCCTCATAACTCTACAAGTACTTAATGAAAACTAACTTAATTATAGTGTTTTGGAAAGCTCTCGAGATAAGCTACAAGAATAATAACGCAATGAAAAATAAATGGTTCCATTTAAGAAATTGAAGGTGACCTTCACATGATTTTGACAACGCTATTCAAGGTCGTGCTAATATTACTGTGCATTATTTGAAACCCTATAACTTTTATAGGAAACATTGTTGTCTGCCGTTCTCGGTTTTCGAGATATTCGGCTGATACGGGTGGTCTGACACACCCCGTATATATATATATATATATATATATATATATATATATATATATATATATATATATATTTATTTATTTATTTATTTATTTATTCATATAATAAAAACAATTTTGAAAAATAAAATAATGAAAATAATAGGCTCAACATAATAATAAATTACTAAGGGGTAAAAAGGCAAATAAAAATCAAAAGACACGCGGTTATTAGTGCGCAAATTTAGATATATAGTATAAAATATTTACTTAAATTTACTTAAAGCGTAATATATAACATTCTTTTAAATTTTATTACAATTTTTGCTGCCTTTTGTCGCTTAGTAATTTTGAAAGAAGCTCTTAAAATATATTAAATTCATGTTTCCTTTTTCTTCAATTCAAGCGGCTTAAATTGAAAATATTATTAAACATTTTTGTAACATTCTGTTATAGAAAAGGAAAATTGCAAAAATTGGAGGAAACACTTTCGTTCACAAGACAAGGAATATTATAAAATACACATTATCGGATGAATTGTGCCGCAAATTATCATAAGTGTCAATCGGGATCCTTTCCTCGCCAATTTAATATAGCACATGTGATAAGACATGTAATGAGGAAACATAAGGGAGAAATGAAAGAACAAATAAATCAAGCTGTTTCAAACATTCATCTTTTCAAAGAGTAAGAAAAATTTAATATTATTTGTATTTGGATGTGGAATATTTTAGAATATCAAATATTCAAATTTGTCAAATTCGATATTTTGATAATAACAGTATTACTTTAAAAAATACTAGTTTAAAGGCTTCATAATATTCATAATTTTTATTTTATATTTTTTACAGATTATTTCTTCAAAATATTAAATCTTATACTCAACATTCACTCTATGACATTCCTACTGACTCAGGAGGAGTAAATATTCTGGAAGTTGCAAGTAGTAATAATATAATCAACCACATTCTAATCCCAGTGATATTCCTGGTACCAACTCAGACAAACGCAGGAGAAGCACTCAGATAAAAGAACCAAAACGCAGAAAATCCATTCTAGAGATGATTAAGAAAACCAATAAAACAATGCTTAAATCAATCCAAAGGAACTTAAAAATGTTCAACGAGATATTAAAGCATGATAGTGTCTCAGACATTCAGCATTTTAAAGAGTAAGAAAAATTTAATATTATTTGTATTTAGATGTGGAATATTTTAGAATATCAAATATTCAAATTTGTTCGATATTTTGATAATAACAATATTACTTTAAACAATACTAGTTTAAAGGCTTCATAATATTGCGCAGCGTTGGGAAGTAACTTGTTACTTGTAACGAAGTTACAGTTATAGTTACTTTTTTTCGATAACTAACTTAACTCGTTCCTTTTTTTCAATTTGTAACTGTAACTTAACTCAGTTACATATTTTCGGTAACTAGTAACTAATTTAATAATTACTTTAATAGTTACTTTATATATATATATATATATATATATATATATATATATATATATATATATATATATATTTTAAATCTTTGCAAATCGTATTGGACCGCCTTGCACTTGCGCATAAACGCTTTTATCGATACTTTATGATCCAATGCATATGCTCCCATTTTTTATTAATAAAAATTTTAAACATATTGAATCATTTAACATATCTTAGTATTTCATGATATGTGTTACATATGTATTAATCATTATAATATGTAAAGTATTTCATGTATGTTATAAATATTAAAAAAGCTAACTAAAAAAATATAGTAATAAATATTTGTAATGTGGATTATTCGTGATGTATATATATACACATATATAAAAAATATAGTAAAAAAAGTAAAGATTAATTATATACATATACTATCTATCTTAAAATAATAAAATTATAAGAGCGATGCAATAAAATTATATTTTTTACAAGTTTTCTTTTACATTAAATAAAAATTTTTGTTTTTATTCAGCTGTTTTTAAATTAAAATAAAATATATATTTCTCTCTTTAAAGTGAATGCCATTCTAAAATCCCCTATAATTTGCAAGAATTAAATTAATACCTTATAAGATTGTCATTAAATTTTTATTACTGCGTGCAGATTTAATATTTTTATTTCCATTCCAAGGAAGTAACTACAAAGTAACGACTCGTTACTTTTTAAATAACTGTAACTGTAACGCGTTACTTTTCAGAATTGGTAACTTGTAACTGTAACTAATTACATTTTTTACTAAAAAAAACTGTAACTGTAACTAATTACTTTTGTAAAGTAACTTTCCCAACTCTGATATTGCGCACATAATTGAAGCTATATTTTATAGTAATAATTAATCCAGTAATTTTTATTTTATATTTTTTACAGATTATTTCTTCAAAATAAATCGTATCCTCACAACTCTCTCCATGACATTCCTGGTGACTCAGGAGGAGTAAGCATTCTGGAAGTCGCAAGTAGTAATAATCAACCACATTCTAATCCCAGTGATATTCCTGGTACCAGCTCAGAAAAACGCAGGAAAAGCACTCAGATGAAAGGACTTCCAAACAAATGCAGAAAATTCATTATAGAGATGATTAAGGAAACTGTGAAAAAGCAAAATAAAAAAATGCTTAAATTAATTCAAAAAAACGTAAAAATGTTGAACGAGATATTATATATCTATTATAATAAACGGTAAGATCTCTTTGTAATGGATATATTTAAGATTTATTTTACGCGTTCCTTCTCTGTCAATTTGATTATTTACATTAATCAGTTTTTAACACAAAACCATTTCTTAATCTCGCTAAAGATATTCTAAAGTAACAATTCCTTTAATATTCATATTTAATATATGTAATCGTTTCTTTAATTAAAGTTGTCTCTTTCTTTCTTTCCACTTTGATTTCTTCTCTTTCCACTTTTATAACTTACCATTGAAACACAAATATACGATATACATTGCGTATATACATATTTAATATATATTGTCTTTTATATGTTCACATCCTACTTAATAAGCAGAATAAAAGAATATTGCAACAATTTAATGAGTTCTTCTTCCACTTTTTTACTCACTTGTTTTTCAATTTGTTATTATATTATTTTACATATTTTATTAATTACACAAATTTTTATAACGAACGCAACTTATTGTAGGAATCATTAATTGCTTAATATAACTCAAGAAAAATAATATATGTGATACAGGTGATTTTTATCATCTTTAAATTGTATCATCACGATGCACATGCTAATTTGGTATAAATTGTTGTAACAACTGGCGAATTTTGATTCCATGTATCTTTTGTAAGTTGAAAAAAATTTTCGACATAATATATCTTCCATATTTTATATTTAACTTTATAATAGATGAGAAAACACAATCGTAATTATGATGAGTAATGATAACTTATGTGCAGTCGCACTATTCCTTGTGTAAGAATCGATTACGTGAATCTTCCATCCTATGTTTGGATGAGTGAACGAGTTGTAATAAACCAGGTCGGGCCATGATGAATTCGGACTCACTGTTAAAATGCCACCGTCTCCTATGAATATAATCATTTTTATAAGTAAGATTCATCTTTATGGTAATAAAAACACGAGTATTTCGAAAATTTAATCAGTTTAAATTTGTGTGACGTGAGATAAAAGTTCGAAATTACGTTCGATAAATCGGATTTACTCGAGAAACAGTCTTTACCTGGCTCGCAGATTTGCATGAGAGTTCTATTGAATTTTTTAAATGATGGAAAAGAATCATCCAGTCTTCTGTCTCGACCGTTATGCTTACTTAAACAAAGTGGTCCAACTGAAAAATAATAATTCATTATAAACATATAATTTACATAAACACCCCAATAAACACTGTTATATTCATGTTATAAAAAACAAAAAAAAGTTATAAGCATTATATAAAAGTATTATCGATAAGTCATTAATAAATTGTAATTTCCCATTTTTAAATGTATCATAATATAACATATACCATATGTTATTACATCATAGATGTGGTCAACGAGCGACAGAATCCATCCGTGGCAATGGCACGTGGACGAGAAAAATATGTGAGGCAAGTGGCTGGATCGGGAATCAAACCCGAATCTTTCGCTTTCCGGGCAACTGCTCTAGACCACTGAGCTATCCGGACCTCACACTTGCTGCTTTTTAACACAATGATATGCAAATTCAGAGCGATGTTGATATCTTGCTCGATGGATGCAATGCCGATTGCCATGGAGGATCCTTGAAAAGGTCGCTCGCTGACCAAATAAGATAGAGGTATTCGCGTGCACTGCATGCTGACTTCCGACTGGCCTTCCGTAAAAAACAGAATATTTGTCATATAATAAAGTTGATAATTAAATAAATAAAATAAATTATATATATTAAATTTATAAAATTCGGAATTTAATTTCTATAGAAATTTTGATTTTTCACTTCAAATAAACACTAAATAGACTATTTCCCATTTATTCACCCAATTTTAAATAATATGTTAATATTCTGAATTACTGGGATTGCATTAGAAATTAAACTGACAAAAAAATGGTATATTTTGGATATTATTTTAGTATCCGTCCCTTCTAAACTTTATATCTATTTTATAGTGAAAAATTGAGAGAATATAAATCAATTAAATTTGATTTCACTGCATAGCGTCAAGCAAAGAAATATACATAAAACAATATTATATTGCAATAATATTCTGTTACATTACTGTTGTAATACTGTAAAATAATACGTATGATATATTACAGTATTATATCATATATATAACTTGCCTTATTTGTTATTTCTATACTATATTTATATAACGAACAGTGTTTACTGAGGTATAAGAGGGAAAGTGAATAAATCTACCAACCCGCCGTCGGTCGCGGTCGGCCTCTTCTAGTAAATTCAACTCCAGCTAACACCCTAATCTTGCTTTGCGCAAGATCGCTGAGCGTATCATATCCTCCGTGAGGATCATCGGTTATTATTAAAGGATGGTACAGGTTTGCGCTGTGCGGATTGTTTCCGCCGTAAACGCGAAAGCTGTACGTTAATCCGCGTCGTAAGTACAACTCGGGTATCAGCGCACCTTCGATGTACCAGGCAAGACCTACCGATGGTTTTCCTGTAAATGAAAACTTTATTAATTTAATGTATTGTAAAACAATCTAACTACGAGTCTAAAAGGATCAGGAAATTTATACCCGTAATTCCTTGATATCCTTTTCTTCCTCCGGAGGGTCCAATAGTTGCTCGAAAAGTTCGGAGGCTTCTGTCAATTATTTCTGTTTTCTGCCAAGGTTCTCTAAAAAGAGAATGAAAAACGTGATTAAAATAAAAAAATCGCAATTCGATTATAAAATAAAGAAACGTTTTAAATTTTTCGCACTTCCGAGAGAGTTTGCTGCTGATCTCTGTAAAATCGATGCAGGTATTCTCTGCTTCTTTACGATTTAATTCGAGTACTACGTCGCCTCTTGGATACAAATCGTGAAAGCTCGGTTCATTATTAATTTTATCGAGTCTGCCCAAAGCCCAAATCACATATACTGGTTTATCTATGGGGAATTCTTTGTCTCCGGAATCGGCTATAAAAATAAAATTATATATGTACAACATGTTTGTATGTGAGAAATGTGTTAGCTGCCGTATAACTCACATGAAATAAGTGTACGCCTATACGTGATGATGTTGATACCGTTCTCTCTTACCGCGGTGTAGAGCTGATTGTTATCTAAACCGCCAAAAAGCTCGTCTCTGCAAACGCCTTTGTACTGACCGAGAACTTTCCCACACTGAAATCATTCAGATACTTATATTGTCTATCGCTTTTTCTTTCCTTGCTTTTTCTTTTTCACATTAAACAACTTTACGCACTGGTGCCTTTGCTGTAATATTGTAATCCGTAGCATATCCACGGGTATCATCCATATACGCGATGGCTACGTCTGCACCTTCCATTTGACTCGAGTCCTCCGAACCGGACAACCCAAAAGCCATGTACTCATCTTCGGCTAAAAACGTGAAAATAATTAAAATTTATTCTCACATAATATTAATATTTTTTTTAAATATTAACACCTATGTATAATTTACGTTAATATACGTACCGACTTGACCTACCAATTGGATGGTAATCTGCGGACCGAAGATTTCCCAGGCAACTTGATATTGCTTATGTAGCTGAACGCAATTCGGAAGAGACTGCGTTTGTTTGATAATTTTTATCAACGACGGCGGTACATTGAGTCCATCGGGTATAATAACGGAACCATAATTCGATTTAGTTTTTACGTCAAAAATACTCAGCCAATCTATGTTAAAAACCGTCATATCGCCTGGCAATTCTAATATGATGTCTTCGTTATTGTATGCTCTAAGAGAATCCATGCTAAAAAGTAGAAAAAAAGTGTTCTTTCTACGTTTTAAGATACACGCTTTGAATACAATAATTATCAATTATCAAATGTTTGCGAAAAAAATATGTGTATTTTAGTAGATTTTTAGAAATTATAATATTCTCTATTATTTCTCTCTTACTATCCGTATTCATCGGGTACTTTGTGGCCCTTGCTAGACGGTTGCGGACCAAGACCGACCCAGAAATACGTATCTACACCTTGCCCATCGTAGATGAATTGTGGTATGCTGATAGTTTTCGAATCCAAAATCACAATGGGTTCTGACGAGACATTGTGAGATCTTTTCGACAGCTGTGATATCTTTTGAGGCGCGGGTGGATCAAATTCTTCGGGTACGTACACATCACCGAAGGTATTCTAAAGTTGGAAAAAATTGTTTTAGGCAACTAAACTGATACTACGCTTTAATTTCTTATAGCACAAAAATTTTACGATATTAATTATATCCGATAATAAACGATAATAACTATATCATGATAATGTGGCAATATTCATCATTTAATTAAAAATCTTATCAAAATGATACAGTATCTAAATTTGTAAGCAAGAATAGAACAAGTAATTTACTAGATACTTTGAATATTTTGTATTTAAAATAATGTATATTTTATAAATGTATCTAATTTTCGCTATTTATAAATGTATCTAATTTTATTATTGCTTTTACGACAGATATTAGTGCTAAATGTGAAATAACAATAGCATGAAATCATAATACACTCATAATATTGCTCTTAAAATTTATACCTACTTGACTTTGTAAATCGTACACTGCAAACCATTTGATATCCGTTATTTTTTTATTATCAGGAAGAACGAGTGTAAAATCCCGATTGAAATACCGATCCAATATATTTGTCCTGAAAAATAAGCAATTATTAAGATTTAACACTGAGTGATTTGTAATTGAATTTAATTTCGAGATTTCCTTTTAATATTTATAAAAGAATACAGCTTACTTGCCCCACTCATCGGGAACTATAAATCCTTGCGGACCTGGTCTATTTGATGCTCCTGCCCAGAAAAACGTGTCGGCTCCATTACCATCATAATTAAAGGACGTCAACAATAAGGTATACTGATTCACAGCCCAAACATCACCAGAAACTTGATGATGATACGGATTTAATTTTCCCAAATATTTTCCTTTATATTCTTCATTATTTTCTTGTGCATAAGCTGTCGATATTGTAATATTTATTAAACTTAATAAAAATACTTATTAAATACCCACCCAACCAAAATATTGCCGCAACATTGCTGCAATGTTGTAATATTGCCGCAATATTGCTGCAATATTCTGTGTTTGCTGGGTATGATAGCCTAAGATATGGACATTTAAGAGATTGACAGCATTTCTTGTTAAAAGAAAATATATATATAAATTAATTCAAATTCTTTAATATAAATTATAAAACTATTATGAAACTCAATATAACATGTTTAGTTTATATATTTTAACAAAATAAAATTTGAAAAAAATTTACTGTAATTGTGTTTATCTTAATAATTTATCTATATTTTCAAATGTATTTAATATAATCTATTCGCTCGAAAAAACTCTGAGATAGTTTTGAAATAAATTGCCTCTGAATAATTCAAATTCTATTCTCTAGATTTCTATCATTTGCATAAGAAAACTCGTTTTTCGAAAAATATTGATGTCGAATTAAGCGATGTTTTTCAGGGAGATATCGATGCTGGATGAAACAATGTCTTTGGCGCTTAGTCATTTTGATTTCGATGACTTTTTCACAAATTCTCCTTCACCAAATCATTTCACAAATGCCTATTTTCGTACACGATATGTAAGATCGATAATTACCGTAAGAAAATAGCAAACATCCTAGAAGCGTCACGAGAGCACTCTCCGTTCTTTTCGTTTTCATTCGCCATCGCTTCATCTTTCCCTTGCTCTCAAATGCTCGAAAACATGTCACTGACTTTTATCGAAAGATGACTAAGAAACCGAGAGATCATAAACAGGGAGAAACTGACGGAACGGATGAATGCTCGGCGAATTATGTGCAACTCTTAGCTCTTGTCCAATGCTCATAATCAGACGATTCCGAGCAAAGTCAATGATCTGTGAACGAGTCCGATATGCTGTCACAGTTAACGGTTGGCGATCGCGAATAACGGTAATGCCTTGGATTCTGTATATTACGGTGAATTCACCGAGAATAGTATATTCCTCTGACACGTTGTCGTCTCTCGTAGCGGAAACGCGACTAGAAAACCGAATCGGCCTTCACGGAACGTGGTTCCACACAAACTACTACGACCGATTGTACATTCCCCGAGAGAAAGTATGCGCTCGCTTGGGAACACCGGGGACCAATCGACGTTAAAACAAATCTGCTGCAAACGATCGCGGTCATTGTCGCCTTCCTGGAATCCAGTTCGAGCAATGGCGAGGATAGATCAGAAAGATATCCTTCCGATGAAACTTGGATTAGTCATATTTTCAGTATTTTCCACGATATTTTATATCCCATTGTCCCACCATACTTTATGTCTCCTATTAAGAAAGTTTAATAGATATGAAATAGATATAATTACTACGATTATTTTGATATTTCGTAAATTACAGAATCACGTTTTGACATATTCGAGATTCATAATCAACTATAAAACGTGCCATCATACTCGAGAATTATTATGTACAATATTCTTCGCAATTGTTACAATATTTTGTTAATAATCAGATTAATTTATTAGAGATTAATTTAGAGAGAAGATTAATTTGTTCGAGAAAAAATTGTTCATATATAATATATCCCATTGTCCCACCATACTTTATGTCCTATTAAGAAAGTATAATAGATATGAAATAGATATAAATTACTACGATTATTTTGATATTTCGTAAATTACAGAATCATGTTTTGACATATTCGAGATTCATAATCAACTACAAAACGTGCCATCAGACTCGAGAATTATTCTGTACAATATTCTTCGCAATTGTTACAATATTTTGTTAATAATCAGATTAATTTATTAGAGATTAATTTAGAAAAAAGATTAATTTGTTCGAGAAAAAATTGTTCATATATAATCGCATATAAATATGTACATATATATAATTATATATAATATTTATTCATATTTATTTGTTGTCAAATACTAAAGTACAATTTAATTATAAAATTTCGAGAGCATTTTTTCCTCTTGAGATTCAAAGTCCTTGCAGTTTTTCGAAATTTTTGCCAATTTCTCTTGTTTTCCAAAGTGAGAAGTATTCCATCTTGAAATGGTCGGAAAAATAGAAAGTTCTGTCCCAATTAGTTGCGTTGCGTTACACTTTTCACATCTAGAATAAAAGTTTACTCGCGATTTCGAAGAAATATAAGCAAAAAAATATTTAACAAAGAAAAAATGGTAATTAAAAGAAAAGTCGACAATAGATTATTTTTTAAATATTGGAAAAGATATAAAAATAGATGTTTTGTGTGCAAAGTTTTAATTTTTCAAATTCTTTTTTTTTCTAGATACATTAATGTAATATCTCGAAATCTTACAAATATAAAATAAATTCTATTTCTAAGAAAAATAAATTCCGATTAAATTGTTCAAATTTATTTCAACGTTTGAATGTATGTATATGTCTTCTCTTTTTTCCGTATGTATGACCGTTTGATCGATTAGCGTCGAGCATAATATTTCGGTTGTCAGTTCTCGCATATAAGACATTGCATCGCGTTGCTTGATTGATATAATTATGATATCGTTGCCGATATTCGAAACAACGAAAGACGGATTGATCAAACTGATATACGCGACTACAAAAGCCATCAAGAATTATGTGATAAAAATGTAAGTTCATCGTTTCGTCCACGATATACTTTCGATTGCGTTATAATGAACACGTTATTCTGAAATTTATTTTCTCGCTTGCTGCGATTACCATGTCGCAGATATTCTGAATAATCGAGAAAGATCAGATAAAAATATTCCAATCATTGAGTAAAATATCGATATTACATGTATTGATGAATACCGAGATAATATATTCTTTGTACAAATAGAATTAATTATCTTTCAGAAAACATATATATTACGGATGATTAAATTAAAAAGAAAGAAAAAATTAATTTATTAAAAAACAGAAGATTTTCACACACAGGATCATATTATATGATGATAGAACTATTAATGAAATCTGTAGCATAAAAATATTACAGCTCATGAAAGTGACAGATAATAATAATAAAAGAAAAGAAATAAAACTTAAATTATTAATAATGTGTCCTTTGGAAAATACATGTATTTTCTAAGAATTCATTTTTAAAAGTTTTATTTCATATGTAATAAAAAAGTGTTATGATATACTACAAGATTCAGGTACTACGCAACAACTATTCTTACTTTAAAGCATTCATTTTTTGATCAATTATATATATATTTATATGAATGATATGTTTCACTGTGTAAAGATTTTGTTAAACTATATGTATCGCATAAACATGAGTTATTACTATTAATATTATTTATGTTTCAGTCCTATCAATATTTTTGTATTAAAAAATAAAAGAGAGATAATATTTCAGATCATATTTCTCTAATGAATATGTTTCTTGTATCTATAATATATAAAGCTTCTAAAACATAAAAAGATTCGATAATTTTTTGTACTATTTAGTCATGTTGTGTTCTTAAAGATAAATTAATTATAATGATAAAATTATGCATATGTAGTTTTAACACGTCAAATAAAAGATCAGATTTGATCTCTGTGATATATATTCCATAATTATAAATAGATCATTTAAATTTTAGAACACTCTTTTCTAACGTGTAACTTTACTGAAGAAAACACGCAATATTGTAATTTTAACACAACGACCTAAGGTAATATAATTAATGTATAAAATGCATGTTTTTAATTTTTCAATTGAATATTTCAAAATTTTCCCATTTAAAAATAGGCGTTCATAAAAAAATTGAGATAAGTATATATAACATTAAGAACTATCTCTGAGACTTTATTAAAATTCACTTATTTTTTGTTTATTTAGATGCACAAGATATAACTCATTTTTATAGAATGTAATAGTTTTGATAAAATTGTTTAGATATAAAATGTTATTAAACTAACAATAATTAATAAGAGTAAAACAAACCATTCGTTATATCTTAAAGTAATATAATGAATATGATGCAAAATTATGCTGTTTTATTTAACTGAATTTTAATAGATAAGTGTCAATTTCATGTATGCAAGAATTATATACAGAATAACAAAAATTTCAATAAAAGTCCCCAAGATAGCTCTGCTTATATATTTATGAAAGTGGAAAGGCACTCTACATAAGTAACTTCTAAGAATTTTACAAATTGGATATAACACTGACACTTTGAGACAAATCTACTTGGCCTCTCAAAACCTTTTGCTGCAATCTCTTGCAAAAAATTTTTGCCATAAGTTTATTTCGGCGTGCCTCTTCTTGTCGTTCCTGCTGTCGTCGTTTGAATCGTACTTCATTCAATCGGAGGTACCGTTTGCGTAATCGCTCCTTCATCTCCTCGTCAGTAATTTTTCGTTGTGCGGAAACTATACATACAATAAAAAGAAAAAATTGTGTAATATATGTTATGTAATGCTATAATGTGCAAATTAATTTGGCTGCAAATGTAAATTATTAATTTTAAAATGTAATATAGTTACCTGTTGGCTTTCGTATCGGTGTGGATTTATTGATAGTAGATGTACTAGCCATTGCCAATAATTGTATCCTCTTCTCCTTTCTCAATTCCCGCAATTGGCATATTTCCAATAAATATTGTCGGCGTGTTTCCGCATTGCCCACAAACTCGGGATTGTTTCTAGATAAATAATCCTGAAATTGGTTTGATTGTCAGGAATCCGAAAAATCTACGATATTTCATCTTCGAAATCAAACAATATTTTTTCGGGATATTCTATTGAACATTATAAATACAAAAATTATTTCATTCAAGCGACGAATTTAGAAATTGAGTTTCTCGCCTATTAAATTTCATCAAATTTCTTACCTGCAATGTACTTTGATGAGTATTCTTGTTATTCCTTTTCATATCACAAGCACAGGCATCAAATTTTGCTGCACTCGAAGGATGCTTGGGAACTTTTGGCATTATTGGAATGATATCCGAGGTTTCATTTTTCGACGTGTTCTCCTTTGTAAACGATACCTCGTACGCAACAGCTTTGGGATACATTTGATGGCAGCCACATTTTCTGACATTTTGATACGCGGTACCACACGCGCGACAATGTTGGGAATTTCCTTCCGCTTTATTAATACCGGTACTATCTGCGACATTTGGTTTCGATGTGTAATTTTTGTACGCTTTGACGGTATCTCTGATCGCTTGATTATTATTACAGGAGCAAGCCTCGTTACAATTGCATTTTAATACGCTATTTTGTACTTTACGTTGTTGAACTATGCCAGCGTCTTGCAAACTATCGGAATAGATTTGCTTTCGCATTTGATGCTCTGCTAAACGGCACTCGAAATGGCACAAACCATTATTGTCCATTTTACCACTCGAGTGACAATATTCACACAATGATCCTGCCATTGTGATTTCCCGATTTCGACGTGCAACGCGATCGTTGACACAATCGCAAATCTTTCCAGTGTCATTTTGTTCGTCATGATTCAAGCCACGTTTCTTCTGATTCTCTGCGTTACAGTTTTGTCGGGATTTGCCGATGATTTTTCTATCTGCATCCTTAACAGGAACATTGACATCGCATTCGCACGCATTCATGTGGGTCCTCGACGTTTGACCATTTGATTCCGAGATATTTTCATGCGTGTAGGAGAGATTCCTTTGACATACACCACAAACATTACTGACATCCGCGACAGGCTTCTGTTCGGAGAACAATGCACATGTAAATAGTGATCGTTTTTCGGCAGTTCGTTTGGCTTCTATCGTGCTCGAACCACACTTATTATCATTAACGGACGAATAAGTGCCACTACGAGTGCAATTACATTTCGATTTGGACGCGTTGATTTGATTCTTAGCCTCTTTCTGTTTCTGTTGGATGACAGTACTCTGCGATGCGCGGTGACACGTGGATTCCGCGGCGTCGTCGCTCGCGTAATTTGTCTGCGTCTGCTGCGAGACGATCGGCGCGTCTTCTTTACACGATCTGATGGAGGCTGCATCGGAATTCTGATTGCACCGCGCGCACGTACGGTCGGTATTGTGTGTTTGGCACGATTGGTCTCTGCATTTTGCGCCATTCTGATAACATGGCTTCTGAAAGTTCATGTATCTCGTGTCTGATTCTATTGATGATTCGATCGGTGTCGAGGACATTTCTCGAGGTAACGTTTGTACACCGACAGCTATGCGCTTTGTCATGGATCTCTGCGTTTTGGACGCAGACACAATCTCCCCTCCGGTCTTCGAATGGGCGCTGGCTAAATTCGTCGCCGTTTGCGTGCAACTGTTACGTTTCATGATCCTCTGAATTATGTTATCACTCGCAGCTTCGCGCGTCGCTAAGTTGCAATGAGACGACCACGGTTCGTTCATGGAATCCTCCCGTAGATCGGATATACTTCTAAAAGCATAAGATTAAAATAGAGTAAAATTATGATACATTTCGTATTTACATTCCGTATCTATATTATAGAGTATAAATATGTCGCTTTACCCGTGTACAGTGTCCACATGCTCCCGTCTGATTATCGCCGTTTGCTTCGATTTGAGATTCGCCAATTTAGGTTTCCTCGGCGAGGATTTCGGTCTCTCCAGTCGTCTGGGCTGTTCTAGCAATCTAATTAACAAAGAAAATATAATGATATAAATATTCTATTTTGTAAAAAAGAGAAAGACTCATTTAACATTTGACAAAAAGATTATTAAAAGACGAAACGTACTTTTTCAAGTTACAGAGATGGCTGATCTCATTCGTAATCCAAATCAGTTGATTTCTCTTCTCCATTTCAGCGTAATTAACGAGTTTAGAATCACCAGACTCGGACATGCTGCACTTCTTCAATTCAAAGTGCCTTTCCGACGAGGTAGTCGGCAATCTCCAGTCGGTATTATTATCCGTATTATTATTAGATTCGAGTGAGTTCCTTCTATTGTTGACGACGGCGTCTAATAAGATTCTGTTGTGATCCGGGAGTATACTGTTCGTCGTGGTCGACTCCCGATGCGGCAGTTTACAGTTCTCCTTGAAGCAAAATATGTCATTGACTTTAGCATTTTTATGATTGCGCTGAGGTACGAAGCACTCGGAACTCTCGCTCTTATCGGGATCCGTTGGCGTGTTGCTGCTGCGTTGACAGTCATCGGTTCTCAGTCCTAGTCGCGCTTTCCTACCATCCATCTCCGTTCTATCTGTATGTCGATCGAACTTGTCGCTATTGCTACTTTCCAAAGCGACTTCCTTTATAACATCGCTGGTGGTTCCTACAGATTTCTGCATCGATATATCCTTCTTCTGCAAGTTCCACTCATCCGAGGACTCGGTGGTGCTATGCTTGTTCGTCAAAGCCTGAAGCAATTCGGATCGGTAAACCTTGTTCCTCGCGTCGTCCGGATTCCAGGGAACGTTGTCCTCCAAATTATGCTCAATTTTATCGTCCGTGTACTTTGCGGTGACGAGCCGCTTGATCACGTGCTGTATCAGTCTTTTCTTAACTTGCTTATCGCATTTGTTGGCATCGACGAGGCTCTTGAGGATGTTGACGCTTCTCTCCAAGTCTCGGACCAAGCTATCCGAATCTCCCCATAGCTTGTCGTTAACGCTGGAACTGCTGTTTGGCAAAGTCGAATTCGATCTACCGGTATCCGAAGACACGTGGTTATCCCTACCGTTTGGAACATTTGCATAAGTGTGCCCTGGAAAGTATTCGAAACTGTTGGCTCTCCCGGATACGTTCTCCGCCTCATCAGGGTGTGGTGTTATCGAGGTCGACGCATTCTGCGAAACTTCCGAGCTACTCCGATGTCTTTGAACGTCCTTGGCGTTCGTATCGACTTCGGCTTCATCCGTTGGACGCGAAGCGTTTTCGCATTTCTTTGTATTTTTAATCTTATACGTACCATTGGACTTTTTCAAAATAGAATGTATCGTTTGTAAATTAGAATCTTTCTCTAACAACGGTGGTTTGCTTTCGTCGAAATCTGAAACTTGAATGGCAACGGATTCCTGAGAGCATACGTCTGGACTTGTCTGTATTACTTTATCACAAGTGGCAGGTTTATTCACTACAGTAGCGATGGAGGACGTAGAATTAAAGATTAGAGGCAGCACAGATTTTCTTTCCTTAGCGTGCAAGTTTAGTTCGCTCTGACTTCTCTTCAAAGAGGATTTTGACGACGACGCGGGTATTACGTTCATCGACATGCTTTTCTGCAATGGTGAACTCGATGGACGTGTAACTTCTTTGCGTTTCGAATTTACGATTCTTCTCTCCATTGTCGGATATTTCACCAGTGGCGTCTTAAACGACGACGTAGGGGTATCTAAATTGTGTACTTCCCGCTTCGTGGACCTTAACGTAGTTTTCGAGTCTACGGCGTCATTCGCGACGCATCTCTCCTGCGATTTTATATCATCTCCTGTGATAATGCCGGGCAAATGGTTCTTGACAATAGGTGTGAACTCTATTTCGCTCTCCGAACCTGAGACATTCGCTACCAACGGCGTTGAATTTGCGTCAGGCACGGTCGATGACTTCGAACCGCCATGAGCCCCCGTATTCTTCCCTGATTGCATCCCGGATTCGGTGGTACCTTCCGGATCTAGCCGTAAAGCGGCCGAGCATCCTCGCGCCAGAGCCATACGTTCTATGGTGCTTAATCTCTTGTCGTCTCGCTTATTATGAGCGAGCGAATTGAAGTAACCGACATCGGCGCCGCTGTCCCACTCCAGTGGTTTGTGAGACGCCACGCTGGAGGTCGGGGAAGATATCTTTCTATCGTTCACCTCCGGGAACTTCTCTTGGCTCTCATTCTTCTCCTCGTGTATCATTTCCGGCGTGAGATCGTGCTTGAAGTCGGGCGATGACGTTCGAAGATCTGTCAAGGTTTCAACGTACCTGGATGAAACATCCGTATTAGAGGACTGTCCGATCAGCGGAGGCCTTACCCACCTACGTCTCTCTCTCGGGACATAAGACCTTAGATTATACTCCTCTCCGATACAGTCCTGCCTATTCGGGCCCACCTGTGCGCTCGGTTCGTACACGCTGCAGTAGTAGTTAACAGCCTCCTGTGGAGTATTCGACACGGGTAGCGAGAAATACTGATCCAGATTCGCGTCACGGGAGTATTTGCGATAATATTCCATTACCTGCGCGGAGAGTCTCTTCTTGGCTAGATTCGCCCCGAGCTTCACCGGTTCCCGCAGAGAGCTGCATTTCTCGCGCGCTTCCGTCAGACGCTTCCGCTCGTCGTCGCCGGTGACTGCGAGGTCCCTCGAGCAGCCGCCCTCGTAGCTTGATTCAGAATCGTATTCCATGCTACTGGCTCGCGCATCCTCTCTTACATCCTCGGCTGCCGCGAGACAAGCTTCACTCGAGCGCTTTCAATTGGGTCACCGGGTGCATTCTCGACGATCGAAGAGAGGCCAGGCATATTTATATATCGCGCTTTTCAACGCTGATGGAAGGACGGGGGACTGGACTGGCCGAAGAGAAGAGAGAAGCCGTGACAGCAGATGTAAACAAACAAGCTATCGAGCTCGATTTGAATAATCAACAGCGATTGTAGCTGTAAGTTGTCATCGAGAAACACAGATATCGATATAATACAGCAGATATTGATAAAGGAACACACTAGACCTCTCGAGGCGGACGTAGACGCGTCAGTTGTAAACGACGCGTATTTGTGGTTTATAACCTACAAGCTTCCGTCATCGATAATAGACGCGCACCAACGCTCATGAATGGCCGTGTTCCTATATTTACTGCCATTACTGAAAATCTATATAGTTGACGTCACGTATACCAGCAGAGAGAATAGATTTTCTGTACTGGCAGTTTATATCGGAACGCAGCCAATAGATGGGCTCTTATTTTTGCGCATGCGCGACGATGGCGGTCACGTATTACATCACAGTTTTGGCGGGACCCTGGCGAAAATAAGAAACTTTATAAAGCGTTAACAACCGTTGAGTGAGGGTTTTCTGAGAGTTTATATGCTTTTCAAACTTTGTAAGAGCACTTACATAACGCTGTTGGGTTTTGAATGCTTATCAAACGCTGCAGTGTTGCAATTTTTGTTCTACAAACTCTTTATATAATGTTACATGAAAGTTTTGCAATGCTGAGGTAACATTTTTCAGAGTACGTTCAGTAAACGTTGATACATCTTCGTGTACAGAGTTTACTCAGACTTTTCAAACGTTTACGTTTACACTATAACGTACAAACGTCTTTTAAACGCTGCAGTGTTGCAATTTTTGTTCTACAAACTCTTTACTAATCGTTTTTAAACTCTCGACGAACTTCCACAAACGTTCATGTAAACGCCAAACAAACGTCTCATTTTTGCCAGGGGAACTAATAGAAAATGAGTTTTAAATAATTATATAAATTAATTAATTAATCGATATAATTTGTAAATGCTTTTTTTCTATATATTTCAAATTAATTTTTCAAAAATTCTGCATACCTTTTAAAAATAATTTAAAATAGGGAGATTCATTGAACCACATTCAATGTATTCTACAAGTAAAATAAAATTAAAAATCTTAATATATAAATGAGATTACAATAGTTTTTGAATTATAAGTGATTAAAGTTTGCTGATAATATTAAAATTGACAAATTTAATTGGAAATAATATATTAAAAAAAAATTAATAGAAAATAATATATAAAATTAAAAAATGTTTGAATTTTTGCAGAAATTTACGCACATACATGTGTATGTATAATCCATACCTATCTGTTTTTCAATACAGATATCATTTTTGTAAGTAAATCACAATTCACAATAGAATTCAGAATTTGAGCTATTTAATTTCATATATATATTTGTTGCGATCTATTTTCCCTTTAATTAAAATAGAGTATAAAAGAGTTTAAAAGACAAAATGGAATGTCCATTTGGCGGAACACTATAAATATATGTATGCAAAAATTTATATATGTAAATTTTAAATTGATCAATTTTAACATTAAATTCAGCGACTGAAAGTGCCCTCTCTTTCTTAAACAATTTGAATAAATTAAATTCAATATTTTTTATATAATCTTTAATCATTTAATTCGCAACTGTTTCATAATAGACCCCTTATTTAATCAAAAATTTTGTATAGTCTATATATAGACTTTTTTCCCACGAACTCTTTCCAGGAGCTTATTTTGTTTAATACAAGTGCGTAACGATTTATATAATACCCATACAGCAGAAAACATTGCAGCAACATTGCGGCAATGCTATAATGTTATAAATTGCAATATTGCTTAAAAGAAAGACGGAAAAAGGGTATTTTTCGTACAATAATAGACTCGCGTCTTCGTTGCAGTCGTTAAAAATCTTTTATTTGTTTCTCAAAGAATCCGTCCGCGCCCGTAGCAATTACAAAACGGCTTTCACGGCAGGCACAGCTTTCGGGATCCCGTCGCGATTCGATGGGACCGACGCGACTCGACAGAATCCCGTAACGCTGTCTTATTTAAGAATCCCTATCCTCCGTCAATACGGAGCTGTATACACGTGACATAAAGTTATTACGCTTACACGCTATTTATGTATATATGTATAAGATGTACATACTTCATTTTTTTTGTATTTATTAGTATATAGCTGTGTTCTCTCTTAGCCCTGACAAAATACGTAATATAGTAAAATATATGAAAAACTGCTATAGGCCGAAGTCGTACGCGGTGTCATACGCATGCAAGCGTCACTGTAGATAAGAATCGTATTTTCTTCCACTAAGACACGTCAAACGTCTAGCGAAAAATAATGATAAATACAATTTAAACTTATTTGTAAAATCTTAAAAGAATATATACTTAAAATTGGCAAAAATAAGTCTAGATTTCCTATATTAATTTCCTCAACTTTTTAAAAATATTGAAATATCAAACAATTGATTGTACACAGAATCCTCCGCGAGTCTTCTGGTGATTTTGTGCATTTCACAAGATATATCTTTTTATATCTCTTGTTTTAGATTGTTGAAAGAGATGCGAAAATGCATGATTCTCATCTTCTCTCATCTCTTTCTTTGCCAACCTGTTTCGCGATCCTTATCCGCGTTGCATCGACACCACCGCGAGACCTCGTAAAAAATCGCTCATCACAATCTGGTTTCTTTTTCTCTCCATGCACACGTACACGATACGCAACGGCGAATTCCTGTTCTTTTCTACCGCTAATACCCTGGCGAAAATAAGAAACTTTATAAAGCGTTAACAACCGTTGAGTGAGGGTTTTCTGAGAGTTTATATGCTTTTCAAACTTTGTAAGAGCACTTACATAACGCTGTTGGGTTTTGAATGCTTATCAAACGCTGCAGTGTTGCAATTTTTGTTCTACAAACTCTTTATATAATGTTACATGAAAGTTTTGCAATGCTGAGGTAACATTTTTCAGAGTACGTTCAGTAAACGTTGATACATCTTCGTGTACAGAGTTTACTCAGACTTTTCAAACGTTTACGTTTACGCTATAACGTACAAACGTCTTTTAAACGCTGCAGTGTTGCAATTTTTGTTCTACAAACTCTTTACTAATCGTTTTTAAACTCTCGACGAACTTCCACAAACGTTCATGTAAACGCCAAACAAACGTCTCATTTTTGCCAGGGTATTTCCATAGTCAACCATTAAAGAGACTCGGAAGGAAAATATATAAGGTTTTCCAAAAGTATAGGACGAAACTTTAACTGGAAAATACTACTATTATATCTATTTACAGTTCGAGATTTGATTTGATGAAATCATCCTTGCGTTGTGAATAAATTAGTAATCACAGAATTTATAATTAATTATAAGAATTTATAATTAATTTATAATTAATGCAATTTCAAAAGTTTTACGGAATTTTTCGCAGGTCGTTGGAGTTGGAAATCGCCATCGCTGTATCCGCGAATGTATCCTAATTTACAAGGAATATCGTGTTGATCATCATCATCACATCATCATCATCATCATTATCATCATCATGACCAAACGCTGATTGTGGCACAGCAATTGCCACCTTTTCAAGTCCCAATTGCTTCGACAGTCCGCTCGATCAGCGCTTAATCAGCTTGCAATCACAGCACTTTACTCACGATCTTTCATCTACTTTTGACGAAAATCACATTTACAAATGCCTCGCGCGACAGAGGACAAAAATTCACGATACAAAGGTACTCTGCATCTATGTCGGCAGAAATACAATTAGCGATCTATCTCCATATATATGTGTATATATATATATATATATATATATATATATATATATAAATTTATTTATTGATTTATCGGATTAGTTGTATGATGGCTAGATCGAGAATTGAAATAGCGCCGAGAGTGATAGATTGATGAAAGTTAATTTCGTGAAATGTTTTTAGGATCTTTTTATCTTTTTCTCTCTCTCTCTCTCTCTTACTTTTTCATCGATATAAATCGTATCGAAGCGCGGTCAGAATATATGAAAAATGCAAACTTGGTAAACTTTACTCGGCGTGTGGGTTTCGCGAAAAAAAAAAGATTTTTCGTGACAAAGTTATAGTATCTTCCCGACAAACAGGGAAGTAGGAACTCGGAACGAGTGATTTTTAGAAACTCGTTTTAACTCGATTGTTATAATTTTTCTTCTTTCTTTACATTACTTTATTATATTTTCATACGAGATCGAAATTGAAGCTATCTGTGGAACAAGAACATTAGATGAAAATGAATTTTATGAACAAAAGAGATGTAAATCCCTGCCCGAAAGAGAGTGAATTTATTTATATTTTAAATATATTGTACTTTTAATTGGAAAGAAAATAATCGAAATAATATATATATTTTTAGGGTGAAACATATTTTTATCCATTAAAAATATCTTTAACATCCGAGAAAATGGAGGTATTTTAAATTAAAATTTTTTTTTTAATTAATAAACCATTCCCCGAAAAAAGAATATTTTGCACTATATGTATATCTTTTTTCCAGATTATTTTAATCAATATTTTAGCTAAACAACATTGTTAGTTTGAGAAGTCACAGTCTATGGAAAGAAGTTGACATTTGTTTTCAATCATTTGAACAAGCTCGATTACTCGAACGCTTTGACAGTTTTATAATTATAATTATAATTTTCTTAAGAATTATTATATTCTTTGACGAAATTGCAATCGACCTTTGCATAGCGAAATTTACTAGACTGCGCGATATTTACGTTTTAAATTTTCAATGTTAAAGCTATTTTTAGCAATATAAAGCGCGCTTTATAGTTAGAAAACACAGCTTTAATGACAATTATCGTTTAATAGAGATTAATTTCCTATCAAATAGAATGCCCAACGCAATAGAATGCGATTAAAATCTTTATCAATTAGAATCGCAATGCGATAACAATTAAATTGCTATTAAATTTGACTTAAAATTTACTAAAGAGCTTAAGATTAAGCTTAATTCAAAGCCCTTTAATCATTAACCAATGTTACATGGGGCTATAATTGGGCTCCTTGATAAAATTTCGTGGAATAAATACAATGCCAAAGAATCATCACAAGAAGTTGAAATATTTTTCCTAGCACGGGAACATACATTCTATTAATCTATCATACATTCAATTCTTTAAAGAATTTACGCATTTTAGACGATTTTTTTTCTTATTAATAGCAATAGGACACATTATAAAAAAAGAAAGAAAAGAAAAAAATGACAATACTTTTGTACAGATTGATTACGGGATCATTTCATCGCTTTGCGACGCCGGTTGCAACTTGCTGTTTCTTAGATTAAAAACGAATCGGTACGATCTATTTCTCATTCAAGCTTACACTGTCTTCTATTTTATATTAATTACATTGTTGATCAGAAATACTAAAGGCACCTAATGTTCGCTGGATGCTGTTTGCGCTGCTTATTGCCAATTAAAAGACAAATGCAGCCGAGATCAATCGCGACGGAAATTCTCCGCTTCTTCTACCCACACTTCATTCTACTCTTTTTCTAATCTTTTTGCACTTATTGTGAAGCTTCATCTTCATAGTGTAAGAAACGAGATTAAATTCATTTCGCAAAATCACAGTTACAAAAGTAAAATATATAAGAGACTGGAGAAATTCCGTCTTCGCTTGAAGTCTATACAACATTCGCGAATGCTATTTTTCGAAGCGTAACAGCAAATCGGGACTGATTCTAAAACATCGTGAGACCATATTTTAGTCAATCGATGAAGACGATTCACAGTCCGCTTCGTTAATATTGAATGATTGACTCTCGAGACTCGATTATGCGATTTTCCGGAGCCTCTACATCTCTGATTTAACCTTCTATTCTTTTTCGCGAAAAAAAAAACACTATAACGAGCTATCCTAAAGAACAAAATCTATACTCATTCACTTCATGCTAATTATAGACTTTCATTTCATGAAATACACTGAAACACTCTACAAATGATGTATCAATTGTAAAAAAAAAAAAAGGAAAAAAATTGATGAAAAATATTCAAATATTACTTTCTTTCGCAAAACTGTTTTCACTGGGAGATAATTGTATTTGTACCGTTTGTTCTTTTTTCCTTTTTTTCTTTCAAAAACATCTGTGCATTTCCTTACAATGATAATATAAAATTGATTTGTGTAATTGATTATCGTGTAAAAATCACGACGCAAATAATAGTAACGCAGTAAAGTGACGCAGAGAAAGGATCAGGATACGTGTGGAGGACTTTCTAATTGACCGAGGATCATTAATCGTCTCCCGAGAGTGTATCGCGGAAGATGAATACCCAATATATGTATAAATTATTAATAATTTTTCTAAGAATCTTTATATGAAACTGTGCTAATTATGCATCGCGCATCGGAGCCTGCGGACTCGTGTCTTCTGTCTAATCTCGTCGCAGAGAACGAGCGGTGGGTTCCTCAACGACACTGTCGAAACGTAAGAGGTAGAAAAATTCACGTGTAGCGCGCATCGCGTATCCATTTGATTCGGTGCAGCAACGAGAATGCAATTTAACCCTTGGACACAAAGGAAGGGAAGAGGAAAGCTCGAAGCATTTCCGAGATTAAATTCTTCTTCTGGATAATATTTCAAAGAAGAAAATCCCTCAACAATGTATCTTATCGAGTCTCGCTCACTTTTTTATTTTTTGACCTTTATAAACTTTTCTTCGGATATTTGTGCATCCAGGAATTAAGAAGCTGTTCAATGACTGATGACACACAAGCGCTGCACACGCATATACATCTCGTCATATAATATATTTGCATCTATTTTTTATCCAACAATATTCAAACAATCTCGGAAGAAAAGATAGAAAAACCTCTGAAAAGTACGAGGAAAAAATCTGTTAATCGACGCGATAAAAGAGCAAACGGGATAATAGCGTCTTTTGAATTAATTTTTTCACATTATATATTCTTTTCGCATCATTAATGCAACGATTGCGAAAGAAGATAGAAGATTCATGTGATAGAAGATGGAAAGTCAAAGATAGAGAAGTTGGAAAAATTGGGATAAAGAGAGTTTCAAATTATCGAAGTTTCGTGCTCCAATACATGGGTAAGAGTACCTCCATTAAAGCGATCATTACATTTTACTGTACAAATCGCGAATGACAAGCGGGACTTTATATTGTCTCTCGCTTTAGTTATTCAACTAAACGGCTCGTCATTTACAAGTATAAACGGTAGGAATAATACTACGGAAATTCCACACGCATTATATCTATTAGTATATAATCTAAGCTACTTCCGCTTCTTCGAGTCCCCAAATGGCACCGATCGCGTGCGCTATTGATGAATTATAATCTATCACTTAAAAAAGTGAAGAATCGCAGAGCATCCCACGGGCAAATTTTGCATTTAAAAAGTTTCGAAAAATTGGGTGCTTATGTTTCTATTCTGATTGCATCTGTATATCTACATTAAATTTCACTCGTCAACTATCTATACTTAATCTGCTTTTTATTTGATATACTTGAGTCAAGCTTTCACCGTCGTATCCGTCAGATTCAAAACGAATTTACGGCGAACAGATAAACACACAGGACTGTTCCCATAAATATTTATTAATCGACAAAGTTGCGAGATACAAGCCAATACTTCTTACCCTGTTACGACTTGTCTAGGGAAGCAAAGATCAAAAAAAGGAGAAATTTCTAAAAGATTGCACATGAGAGAAAAAAAAACTAAGATTGACAGACCTTAGTAAATTTTTTAATGAATTATCTACAAATCTCCTTTTATCGAATAATAACGAGGATACGAGAGATCAGAAGTAACCAGAATTAAACTCGCATACGTAGATTGATATCCCTTTACGATATATTTCCATTAAATGTCACTAAAATATTCATGGGAACTATCCTTGAGATCTAAGTGATTTCTTCAATATTTACATACACCAAGTGCCAAGTTTTCGTGGTATACTCTGGGACACTACATCGTGTACCTTACGTTTCTTGCGAAATGTTATCGAGATCTATATGTATACTAATCTAGTAGGTAAACCGATCTCGTTCACACATCTCATTCCGTTGCTAATACTTCGAAACGTCGAGAATATCGCACGATAGACAAATTGGTCACTTACGAACGAGTGAGGGAATAAGAGCGAAGAAATTTGATTTGTTTCGACGCGGTATATTAAAGCTGCCTCCGGACGATGCGTCTGTTATTCGTATATTCTAATATTCATCAAAAGTGCCAAAATTGTTTCTTGTTTGTTACCTATTTAATTAATCATTTTACTTATTTCACCCAGTTAAAATTCACTTATTTGAAATAAACTGGAATTGAAATTGAAAAAGGAAATGTACAGCAATTATCATTTATTTTTTATTATTATTTATTTATTTTAGATATGCAAAGATTATAATGAAAAAATTCCTTTTCTCTTAGCTATTGCACTAAAAAGGCGAATTATCGTTTAATAAAATGACGCTACCATTTATTATATGCAATTGAATATTGCACTGCAAATAAACCCATCGTTTGGAGGTCATCCGAAATGATCGATGAGAGAGAATATGCAAGGAAAAGTTGATGAAAATCATTAAAATATATCGTACATTAGAATGATACGTCGCGAATATTGCATACCGGTAAATTACACGAGGGGGATGTACAAAATGCAATTATCACGAACGAACAAACTACCTCGGCAACGTACATCGTGTGTATAACGTGTGTCCACGGAGAGAGAAATACCAAAAGTATAAAAATATAGGGATTAATAATTAGAGTGTGTAACTTTACCGTAAAATAGTCTCTTAGGTATTAATATGTAGCATGATATAGAAAGATATTTAAAAACAGAATTTTATCGCGCCTTTCGCGGAGCATGTTTTTTTTTTTACCGTAAAATGCGCGACGTGAAGTTTACGAAAGTCACTTTTATCCCTCCCATGGGACTTCCCGTAAAAAAGTTGCGTACGTACCAGAAGAAAACGTCATAGCCCGCGCAATAGTAAGAACGAATAAAAAGTATTAGCGAAGAGATTAACGGAGGGAACGAGAGAACGTAAAAATGGCAAAATACGAGTGACTCTCTCGGAAAGATCGCGCGGAGAAAGAACAAAAAGAATTGCATCTGTGCGCTGCACACGCCTCGTGGAAAAGTCGCGGCTGGATTTACGGCATGCACACCTTCCTTTCGAATAACACTCCTGGTCGTTGACATCCCTCATTCAGAGTTCGTTCAGAGTTTCGCTGACGTTGCGTCTATCTCACTGTATGTCAGCGGAAGTTCAAAGGGGGAGAGAGAACTGTTTTGTGTACGATCAACAGATTGGAAAGAGATCGCACATTGCACAGCAAAGCAGCCTTCCATCTTCGAGCGAGAGCTCTTCTTCCGTAAAGAATTCTTCTCTCTTCAGGGTCTTGCTCCTTCTTTACCTGAGACAGCGCAGCCACTTGGGTAGCATGGCCGCGCATCTCAAATAATCTCAAATGGAGCCACTGCTGTCACCGGGAAACACCATCATATTCTCGGCCCCATAAGACGGCGTCGGCGAACTCCTCGCGTCAAGGGACGCCCTGCTGGCGGAACTGAAACTGCTGGAACTCAGGTCCTCGTAACTGGCCACGGATTGACTACCACCTGAAAAAAATAGAACAAGTCAACGATGATCGATGACGAGGCGATGATTTTCTTATGCACAAAATTCGTCTCTTAGCAGAAAGACACGTTTACGAGGATTATTATAGATTATTGGCAGATTATTGTCATTGGTCTTAAGGACAAAATCGTTAAGCTCAATTTCTCTAGAATAATGACAGGTTAATTATTTAGAATGCAATACGATGGAGTATCCTATATATACATTAAAATTTTTTATTAATGAATTAATAATCATCTCATGTAAAGATGAAGTAATTGTGAGAAATTGTATTAAAGGAAAAAGGAAGAAATAATTAAATCAAGATTCAAAAATTGAATTTTTATTTATAGTCGAGTTTTTTCAAGTCATTTCATCTTGTCGTTTCTACTGAACGTTAGTAAATTTCTCCTTGAGACCGATGACATAAATATATGTATCAATATAGATGCTTCAAAAGTGTTTAAATCGAAAAAGATCCATTATGATTTGTACTTATGTATATATTCAGCGTTGAATATGAATGCTTGATTTTAATATTTCAACTATGTAATATAAAAATCAAAATATCGAATGTGTATCTCACGACAAATGTCAAGTCTTATTAATTGATAATTCTTATAGGACATTATCGTTATTAAAAATTTTATAAAAAATGATATAATTGTAACATTGTTACATTATAACTATTTGTCAAATGTCAATCATTTATACATAATAATATTATATTATAAAATTTATATAATTTCATCCACATTTAATAGGAAAGTCCAATTGTGAAAATATTCCAAAAAGATCAAATTCAAACATCAGTCTCAGCGCTAAATATACAATGCGATGACATATACAGAGAAATCCACAAGTGTATATTATTAATGTAATAATCATAACTTTTGAAGAGGACGAGAAACTTTTCAAAAAAAATAGCATGCGTATGCGGTATGGCTGTATACTTTTATTTTCGTTTTATCGTTTTTGTCTTTTTTTTTCCTTATGTATTATTATATTAGCAATTGTTCGCTCGTGGAGAAGCGTTTCTTCCGCGAACATCTCGCATATCTCGCGTGCGTCAGACATTATTTTTGTTTGTTTTTTTTTGTACATTTGTCATTACAATTAGTAATATCGTTAGTGCATTTCACGGTTAGTACATTCCGGTATGTTTCCGGCCACAATTGATTTTACACCGTGGAAGAAAACAGTATTCTGCGACTTGTTCGCTTCCTTTTTTCTCGTTCTCGTGAATAATATTTCTCTCTCGATAATTAATTAATTGAGATCATATTGAGCGACGTACATAGTTCAATATCGCTCAATCTAAACGAGAAGAAATGTCGTCGATTTAACACGTGTTTTAGCTACTATCTGTTTGTATATTGCAGGAGCTTTCGAGCTAAACTCGATAATTTTGAATTAACACCAAAAGTGCGTACCTGAGAGTGTTCCCTATATTTAATGCGTGGACAGATTATTCTATATACTTTGTAAATGTTTCCAGAACATATTCGCAGAAACTTTGTTTCTCGGAAAGAAGAGTGTCACAATTTGAAAGAGTATTGTAACAAGCTCGGAAAAAAAGTTTATTAAATGTAAATATTATATAGAGACTTCTCTTTAGTTTGTCGTTTCGAGGAATAAAATTTTATGATCATAAAATATTATAAGCTTAACGTAATATTTTGGATTTCATTTCCAAGCACTCATCGTTTTGATTTGCGACACTCTCTCTCGCGAAATGTAACGTGTGTTACACATGCGGCAGCGATTTAAATTATTTTTGCAGTTCGCATAAAAGTCAGTCATCATTCATCGGTCGTGAACATATAAAACTTGCCTAAGAATTGTACAATGATTTACAAAGAGAAAATAATACTGAGCACCGTAAGCACAATAATGTGCACTGAGAAAACATCGCGCTTAAATTAATGCTTAAACAAATTTTAAAATTAATACAAATTTATTTTTACAAAATTTAATATCTATTATCAGCAAAAATATCTCTTCTTCATATTAATATTTTTCTTTTTATTATTTTGTTCGTCCGACTAATTTTTTTTCTCAGTGCACGTTTAAGGAAATAAACAAGTTGATCGCGTAAACTTAATCAAATAAATTAAAGCTAGAATATAATAAATATGTTCCACAGGCTTTGGCATTGTAACATCACACGAGCGAACGTCGTATCCATTTTTACATTCACAGCCACTTTGGCTGTGCAGTTATCGGAAATCATTTACGAGAATGAGATAAAGGACTAACGAACGAGACTGACAAAACTTTTACACCAAGCACGCTAAACGATTCTACAAGCTAAAGCTTATCGCAGAGAAATAGAGCTCCCGCGCATGTTCTAATCATCGTACGAATAAATATGAAAGTGAAGTTAAATTAATCTATATCGACTATCAACGATGTTTATTTACGTATCGACGAAGGCAGTCATTGCACGATACATTTTTGAACATTTTTGCGATTATTGCCTTCTACGTAACGATATAGGATATACAGTAACGGCCGAATGTTCATCGATCTTAAGATTTCTTTAATAGAAAAAAAAAAAAAACATTTAACATTTAATTAAAATTAAATTCGAATACTAGAATATTTCATATCTATATAATAATAATAATAATAATAATAATAATAATAATATTCATTAATAAATTTACAAAATTTGTAATTTATATCTCGAATAGAATCTCTAAGTTTAAAAACTCTAAAAAGATAATCTAAAATGATGCAAATATAATATAATAAATATATGTATAATGAGAAAAATATATATGAAAATATATGTAAATAAAATAAATAAATTTATAAATAACTATTTAAATATTTATATATAAAATAATAAATAAATAATTCATATTATCTTCAAGCGAAAACACTAGATAACTTGATTTTTTCATAAGATCGATGATATACTTTTGTTAAATATAAATCTCTCTCGTCATTTGTGTATGCGCTTATATAATTCATGTATGGAGCTTCATGTAGATTGTCTTATTAATTTATAAGTAATCTATAATATCGCTAAATACTGTCATTTTGGCCGCTATTGTACATACAAATCGAAACTAACGGTATCCAAAAGGTTTATTGCAAAATGCCGATTTGACGTATCACGATAAATGATATATCACTTTTCATCGGCCATTTTCCCTCTTGTTTTTTGTAAAAGAATACCTCTGCCGCACAAGTACTGATTATAATTGCTCTTAATTATTCAGGTAGATCACTAGGTAAATTGTAATTCCATTTACACACAGGAAAAAAAAGAAAATAGAACCACCTGAATTTACAGATATAGATTCGGCGCCAAAATGTTTCTGTTGGTTAATCATTAATCTCTCATACATTTAGGCCCGGTTACACCAACGTCATTAATAGCGTTAATTCCAGCTAAAATTTCTCGGGACTTGATAATCTAGAAAATGACATTGCGAATCGCTAATCCAGGTAATGACTCTCGATGCAACGTAGCCTAAATGTTCCTCGAACAATTCTATAAATAAGTATACATGTACACACATATATATAGCATTATACAGTAGGTAATATCTACACAAACATTAGCTTTGAGAAAGAAAATGATACGACACTCTTTTTCGACAGAGGTTAAAGTATTAATATATCGATGATCTGAGTGTAATTGTGTATAAAGTGCGCTTTGTAATTAGATTATTTCGAACGTTTTTCATTGCATAAAACGGACAAAACGTGAACGCAAAAAAAACACGCATTTAAAATACTGCCCAGCAATAGTAGAGCGAGGGAGAGACTCTCACTCTCTTTTCTTTTTATCGAATGTCGTAAATCTCGCTAATAAGAATGATCAAAGACCGGATATTCTTGGAAAGCGTAATACAGTATTTGTAATCGATTATATTCGACACACTCTCCGCACTCATACATACAATACACGTATCGCACTCATCCCTCTCAACGCGTATTGCACGCAGTAATTTGTCAATAAATCATAGATTTTGTTTTCTTTATATGATACATGCCTGCATGTAACAATATAGAATAGTCGCGGCGAAGATAAAACGAGACGACTTTCGTAATTAAATAAATATATTATACGCATCAAGCTGTATGTACGTATGCATCAAATATCTAATGCCGTTTATATAGATCGAGATCACTAACAGTTGAAGGACATCACAGTTTGATGAAGAATTCTTTTACGTGAAACTTCGTAAGAGGCACAGCACGAAGAATATATCGAATGTGTGAATGAACTATATAAACTCCCTCTCTTTGACGATTTAATTCTCGGGGGTGCTCACTAATATATGTATAATACTTGATAAATTATTATTCTATCGCGATAAACGGGTGATTAAAAATTACAATGAAAATACTTGCTGCAGGAAAATTCGCAAAAAATAAATAATAAAAGAATAATGATAAATAAATTAAATAATAATAAAGTATTCTCACGATTTATATATATATAGTTCATCCTATATATTCTTTTAACTCTTGCCTAAAATAGATTTTACGGTTGATCTTCGAGACAATGAAAAAAAAAGATTTGCCTCAACGATACGTTTTTTCCCTCGAATTTTTCTACACTTTTTGTATAGCAATCGTAATCGACGCTGTTGCGAAGCTACCGAGTATTTTCTGTGCTTTCTTTTTCGATACACTCTTAAACACACAGTATCCTATTCCTTTTTTTCGCTTTATCGCTAATTACAATACAAGAAATTATTTTACCTACACACACATTGTTTTATATATCATCGGCAACACGTTGAACACGTTTTCTATAAGCTTTTCTTTTATTTTCCTTCTCATTTCCCGTCTCGCGCAATCAATATTTGAAAGTGAAACAGGAAAGCATAGGCTAAATTTCGACGAAAAATTTAAGAAAAAAAAATAGAAAGAATGAAAGAAGAGGAATAGAATTAGAAACAATTGTAAATATTAACTGTAAAGAAAAAGATAGAATAAAGTAGAGGAGCAATTTATATACGATAAGTAGCGACCGCGCGTGAGTATTTTACTTTATCTTTTTCCATGATAAGCAAACTTTCAAGATATGCAAATTAGTTATTTTTAGTCAGTTTTCTTCGGGGCATATAGAATATGTTTTTTGCTTAAATATTTAATATAATATTTCTTCGTTAATATAGAATCTCAATTTGTCTTATAATGAATAATAATCTCAAAATCAGAATTTTTACGTATTTAAAATTGTTTAACGTGTAAGATAATAATGATTAATTTACTTTACATTATCATGAACGTTTACAAGTTTTAATATCATATCGCGAAAATATTTCGAGCTATTGTGATATAAAAATTCATTGTTCAAAATTATTTATGCGATCGAGAAGGTATGAGCTTGCTTACATCTATGATTATTATGAAAATCTCCTTCTATAATAAAATGGCCTTTTGCGAAATTATTACGAGTCAATTTTACGCGCGGATCAATGTAACAATATTATTGCATCAAATCATTTATATAATTTCTACATTCTTGTAATTGCATAAATCAAAAAATTATACACAATATATGCTATATAAATTATATAAATTAATAATAAATATATAAATTATAAATTAAATTAATGTAATTATAGAAATTAATAAAGAAGAAAAAATACTGTATCTTTTTAAGATCAACAAATTAAATATAAAATGCAAAAAAATTTTAAATAATTTAAAAAAATAATTAAAAAAAAATTTAGAAAAATAAGATTTTTAGATAGATTAATATCATCAATGTCAAGAGTCTAAATATACAGACTATTTCCTAACATCCCAGTAAACACCGTTATATTAATATTATATAAGTACAACAAAATTGTGTGTGAATATTAAAGATAATATTGCATAAGTTATTGGAAAATTATTAATTAGTTAATTGTAATTTTACTTATATATGTAACGATAATAAAATAAGAGATTATATTCAATATTGTTTAATATAAAGCTCGAGATTTAATTTATATAAAAATTATAAATCTCAATTTTTGTCCTCAAATACATAGTAAATGGGCAATTTTCCATTTGCCTATTCAATTTTAAATAATCTATTTTAAATCCCTTATGTATGAGATCGTATCAAAAATTAAATAAAAATCTCTTATGTTAGTAGCCGCCCTTTGTAAGCTTTGTTTTTGTCGGTGGACTAAACTTGTTATATTATTGCATATATTAAACAATGTTTACTAGGATACGAATATTTTTTCATATGTTAAGAAAGTATATAAATCGAAATATTCTACATATATTATCTAGAAGAAAAGTATCAGAAGAATTTCTTGATATACCGTTATATATTCTACATTTAATATCCAAATTCTTCTATGTGATATCTTACTAGTTTCGATTCGAAAATTTAGAAAAAGGAAATAGTTCTTTTGTCCCCGATTGAAAAAAAAAATCGCGAAAACAGAATAATGCCCCGGTCATTAAATTTCTCAATTCTGGACGGTACACGCAGTCGCAATGATAAATAATCTAATAATGTACAGCCTTTTCACAGAATAGAATTTCATGTATAAGATTCATGAATATGATTTCCTCATGCGATACCGAGAGCGTCACATCAAGGGACCGTCTGATGATGCGAAAAAACGCGAGTATTATTTCACAGATACACAGATTTTCTACCTTTCATTCATTTCCTACTATCATTATTATGATTATTATTTCATCGATAAACCGTCACAGAATTCTCACTAGCATAGCATACGCAAGTATAATCAATGATAGAGAGTCTTCTGAAAAAATATCTCCCTTCGAAAATAAATAGATTGCAAAGCTATGCAAATATAATACGTGTATGTACAATTAAATAAGCGATATTGTTGTCTCGGATTCGATCTGAATGAACAAAATGATTTAGCGAAACCATTACTGTCGTTCCTCTATCGAAAGTTCAATCAATCTTTCGCGGCAGTAAACGTGCATGAAAGTCAAATAAAATTTAACGATTATACTTTGTACTACAACGAAGAAACATGACTTATCGCATATACCGAACAATGGTTGTTACTCGGCTAACTAGAAGATTAACTTCCGCAAATGAACACCTAATGGTCGATCGTTTGTTACATTGTCAACGATCAAATTACTGATAGTGGGCGATGATATATAAGGTATACGCATTTGTCGTTTCCACGTTTGAATCCAAACTTATCACCTGTTTTCTCTTTTTTTAAGGCAGTCAAATCGAAATTGCTACACGGAAGTTGCCAAATAGTCGTAATAAAGAATCCTGTTCTAAGAGCTATCTCTCTCTCTCTCTCTCTCTCTCTTTCTCTATCTCTCTTGTTGGTTCCATACCCCATTGGAACTAATGTTGAGAGACAATATCCTGATTCTGATAATATCCTAACATCAGCTAGAACACAACCTTGCCCGCCACATGGCCCGAACGCTTTTATTCGTACATGTTTTGCGAGGGATAATGATTACTAATTGAAAACGGTATCTTTGGGTATCTCTTCGAGCAGAGATAGGATCAAATCTGTCACAAACGTGCCTCTTTATAAATGACAGTACATATAACAACGCATATAATGACACGCTTTCAATTTTCCTCTTTTACAAATTTTCTAGCGATTCAATTGTCGCAGTCATTTCAAATTATTCCGGATTTCCCTAATTGGCAAGGATATATTCTTGAAAATCAACTGAGCGATTTATTCCTTCAAATTAGTCATTATTGTAGCCAAACACACGCCGATGCAAGGTTGACTTTTGCGAAAACAATGCACAATCACAGTTGAAACTCTGGCAATTTTCCCTCGCCACCCTATCCTTCCTCATCCCCCATATGCGCGGGAATTAATCTACTCCCGCTACTTGCATCAGGAGTATGTAGAGGGCAAGGCTGGCCCTAGGCACGTCCATGCAGCAATCCTCTACTCATCTGCGCTTTTTCCTCTTGGATCTGTTGCTCGTTTTCTTGGCGGCGGTCGAGCTCTCCGCTTCGCTTCGCTTCTCGGCGTGCTTCGGGCATATATCGGATCCGGGATCTTCGGAAGACACCTTCGGGAGAGCCGGAATCGGATCACTCCGCTCGGAGTCGCCGCCGCTTTCCGTCACCTGTTGCCGAAGCATCGGTTGAAGCTGCAAAGAAGATTCTCTTTGCGATTCTCTCCTCTCGGCTGGCACGTTACCTCGACGTATCTTGTCGACGGATCGTACTTCCGAGGCCGGAAGAGTCTGTTCTTTGTTATCCTCCCTGTCCTGGGGCGACATCTTGGCTCGTGCCATAGCGATCGTGACACCTGCGAGATCCTTGTCCGCGCGAGGTTCTTCGTCTATTACTGGTACGGGAAGATCTACGAGGATAGTCTCTTCCATCGTTGTTGTCATCGTCGTCGTTTCGTCGACATTATCGTTTTCGCCAAAAGGATCCTCCTTTTTCTTCTCCTCAGCGTTAAAAGCTCGTCGTCGTGTACTCTCGTGTTTGCATGCCCCGGGTTCAAGGAACGGACGATCATCTCTGTCGCAAAACTCCGAAGTTTTCTTGAATTTTCTCGCGTGCTCGCCGGCCTCCGGTTTCTCCTCCACTTCTATCAATGGCTCGAGATCTGTCTCCTTGCGGATCTCCTGCGAATCTGAGGAAATACTTTTCTTAACAATAGAACTCCACGATATCTCCGTCGAGAGAGGAGCTTGACTTTTCTGTTCCTGAAGACCTTTGGAAAAGTCTACAAACGACTCGTCCTGCACGGCTTCTCGCAGATCTGCCATTTTCACTCTGGAGGAACGGAATGAAGGTGGAGGAGCGAAAAAGCAGGAGGAGGAAGAGGAAAAAGAGAGCTCTGTCGAGCTATTTTCCTGCAACTGGCCGTCTGCCTGCGACTTCTTGCTCTTGCGAGACTTTTTAACGCGCGTTCCGGTAGTGGCAGGCAGAATTTTGCACTCTGGCGTCGGATCAGCATCCGTGTCCGCCCTCTGCATCGCATCAATATCGATAATCTCGACGATATCGCTAGCAACGATCTGAGAAGCCCGCTTGCTAGATAACGAGGAATTCGACGTTGTTTTCGAAATGCGACTTTTGGCCCTTCTCGTCGGACTCGTTCCCTCCGATTTGTCTTTGAGATGGTCGGCGGAGCCGTACTTGTCGGCTACCTCTTCCGGCTTTAGCCAGATCTCCTCCAGCGGATTGTATATCACGGTGATGTCCGCGGTCTCCGTTTCGTTCTTCTCAATCACCATGATATCTTTTCGTCTTTTGCTCAATCTGGATCTTGTTTCTTGCTGCTCCATCTCCTGCGAGGAGGAACTCACCGCGCCAAGTTCTAGCTCGCAAATTTCCGAAAGCTGGACATGTTCCAGATCGTCATCAGACGACAAAGCGTGCTTGCTGTGCCTTCTACGTGAGCTTCTATCATTACTCGTTTTTGTCGCGGACTTGGCCGTGTACATGACGTCACTCGCGGAATCGAGACCGCCAAACTCGGAACTGTGTATGTATTCTAGGTCATCGTCTGAGATCGTACTCTTACTATTCTTCCGCTGCTCCACCGGGGAAGAAGATTGCGTGGCCGTAGAGCCAAAGAACGCATCGTCCCTGCACTTGTCATCGCCCGCATCGATCCTCGCACGCATCTGCGTCACCTCGGACGCGTGGATGTGCTCGATGTCGTCGTCAGATTGAGTGGCCGTAGAGGTGGCATCCTTACATTGTTCTACCATGTGATACTCGATGGAGCTAAAGTCATCCAGCGGTGGGGGATCCAACGGTGGTAATTCGTCGTCATCGTCATCATGTAATAGTCCCGTTTTTCCCGCTTTCGAGGCGAATTTAGTGAGATTCTCTCCCTTCGTAATTATATTGACGGTCGATTTCGTTGGCTCCGGCTCTATGTTAACGGAGGATTCCGCTTTCGCGCACTTAATATTTTTATTTTCTAACGTTAGTCGATCCTCGTCGAAAGAGTCTCGCGGAGTACGACTCTTCAATCTGCCGTTTTTATGCCCCTGCGTTACTTCCCCGTGCAATTTCTCTCTCGCAAACATCTTATAAACATCTTTCACGCTCTCGGCTTTTTTTTTATGAACCTCGCTTTCCTCTTTTTTTGTGCTCATCGTCGGATTCTTGCTTCGCGCATCCTCGACAACGACGCTGTCCTCGTTCTCTTGAACGATATATTTCTTCGCGCGCATCGTTCGCGATGTTTCGACTGGACGCTTCTGCGCGGTAGCTTCCGAGCTCGACGTTTTTTCGTCCTCGACGACGATTGACTTTTTCACGAGAGATCTCTTAGTTCTCTCATCCGCACTTGACTGTATCTCGATATTCCTTTCGCCTCGCATCGTCTTGTTCTCCATCAACGTGACGCTGTCGTCGTCGTAATTGACGACGTACTTAGCTTTGGCGAGATGTCTCTCGTGGACGTGATAATCCTCGGCACGCTTGTCGCCGACAGATCTGTCGCCCGCCTTGCCGCACCATAACGCGCTTTCCTTCGCCTGCGTCATCGGACTGCTCGGAATCTCGCCCGGTTCAGCGCATAAACTGAGACTCGTGGGCACGTCGCGAAATGCCTCCTCTCTTTCATAATCGATCGACGTCGACGTCGTCGCCGTCGCCATCTCCGCGCACAGGGCGCGACGTTCTTGCAACTCGCGTATATTCTCGTCGGGCACGCTGTCGATCGTCGTCGGTTCGCTGGCTGTGCGCATCTCCGCGCAGACCTCGGTGTGCTCGCAACTCAGCGCCCGGCAATCCGGCACGTCCGGGAGGCGGTCCGCCGCGCCGAGCGAGGCCGGCCCCTCCTCGGCGCACACGCTTCTAGATGCGTGGATCTCCTCCGGAGCGGAATCGTACTCCTGAGCGGAGCTAACGGAATCCTCATCCTCGTCGGCCGACACGGTAATCACGGTGCCGGTGTGAGGGTTGACGACTTTAGTTACCGGCTGACCCACCCTCTCAATTACCGTACGCCTCCCTAGTAACAGAAAAAGCCGTTGGCAGGTATCAATATCACGAGTTGTTGCTCACGCGTTTGTCTTTCTCTCTCTCTCTCTCTCGCTCTCTTTCTTAAGTTTCTCTTTTTTTACAGAGATAATTAGCTCGCTCGCATGCTCGCATGGGATTATGTTATTGCATCACGTTAATAAAAAATCATGATGCAATCATCGGAATTCGAAAAAAATGTATGTGATGCGAATGAGTAATCCCTACGATAAGAATGGATAGAACTAATCATCTAATCTTTTTTCTCTCTATCGCATTCCGCATTTGCATACTCCACGTGCGTAGCAATAAATAAAATGAAGACAAACTTAAGAAGAGAAACACATCCGTTCGTATTTGTAATCGCAAAACAGTCTCTCTCTCTCTCTCTCTTTCTCTCTAAGATATACACAAAGCTAAAAGCTCGAGCAAAATGTGATGGATCTACATGGTTAGTACACAAGACAGTACACAACTCTTTTTGTTGAACATTTCTTTTTTTTTTCTTTCTTTTTTGTCTTAATAAAGAGCAGATTTCAATGACGACAAAATATATTGCTGTTAGTGCTCAGATATAATACAGTTACAGGGACAAAAATGAAGATACCTGCCTCTGGCCAGTTCTGTATCCACGCAAACTTACAATGCTAGTTGTTGATTTCATCCTTTGTTAAACATATGTACAGAAAATATATTATAGAGAAAAAGGAAAGATTTTTGCTCATTTTCTCCAGTTAGAATTGTTTAAGATTTCGCAATATGCGTCGTGCGACATAACATTGTAGTAAAACGTCAGCAAGTATAATTATCCTTCTCGAGAATCTTATTTATTTGTTTCTCGATATTTTTTTATAAAGAGCTTAATAAGTTAAAACTACGTTTAATTATATGTCGCTCGAATATCACGTAAATTTCACGCGAATAATCCCGCAAACTTTGCGAGCTCGAGTGCATTCGAAAATGCATATAAAATATATAAAAACTACTGTACACACACATTATATACATGTGTATGTATAGGATGTTTTATATAAAATGTTATAAATATTACACATATTTTACCCGAAATATGGTGTCATGTAACAAAATATTTTAGACAAAATTTATAAGAGGACTTTTTAGAAGAAAAAGATGAATATTTTAAATTTTAACTAAATTCTTTATTAATTTTTCAAAATCATGTGAAGAGCAACTTTTTTTGTTCTTTTGAATGAAATCACCCTAATTTCTTTATATAATTTGATTGTTCGCAATATTTGACGTAAAAAGTTATAAAGATAGGAAATAAAAATAAGAAAATCAGAGTAATTCATTTAAAAAAAACTATAGGTGAATCTTCACATGGTTTTGAAAGATAACCTGAATTAAAATTCAATATTATCAACATTTTTCTTTTTCAAAACTCTATAAATTTTGTGAAAAGCATAATATCAAGTTTCGGAGAAAATATCTCGTTACATTTTATGTGAAACATTCTATATAAAATTTTAAAAAATTATATTTACAATGTTAAAAATTATATACTTGTTTGATGGAATATAATGAAAATATATTTTATAATTATAAAATGTAAGAACAAATATATATGAGTATACATATAGTGTGGTAATGTAGAATGCAGGCAAACTATAGATAAAAAACAATAAAGATAAAAATAACAAAATATCTTGTTCCACAACTATCATGACTATGCTAAAAGTAAGAAGTGATCTTTGTTACCAGAAAAGAAAAAAAGTTGCAGCAAATTAAAACTACATATACAAATATATGAAGTATATATATTAAACAAATACAAATTGCACAGTATATATATGTTTAGTCGCTTCGAGAAATACATCGATGGTACTGCGACTAACGAAATTGACCTGCATTCATTCGTAAACTTTGTGCTTTTCACTAAAACTTAAATCTATATCATTAACGCACTTACCTGGGGCACGATGCGATGCGATGGATATCTCGAGCATAGCTTCGGCAAGATCCTCTCTCAGCTGACTCTCGCAGCTACCAACAGCTACGTTTTCGCTGTCTAGAGGATCACCATAAGCCTCCATGAATCTCGGCGATTGCTCGTAACTGCCTGTGTACAAAATGGAATGGATTGTGTTATAAATAATTGCTTCATTTTGTTTCTTTGTTTCAATAAAAGACTGTTCTCTTATCATAAAACTAAAACACGCTATGCGATTTTCGCAATATTCAGTTGTGATCGACGATTACGATACACTCACTTCCTGATCCATCGATGACAACTGGCATCAATGGCCTGGACGCCGCATGGGGCATGTTAACGGGCTTCGATCTCGCTGGACGTGATCCGGTGATTCCAATCTCGACTGCTTCCGCTTCGACCAAATTGACAGCAACACTAGTAAGAATTAATTTTCATTAAATTGAAACAAATCGCGATTAATGGATAACAATTGAAAACCAACCCGCTAGGTGCATTATAAGTTTTAAAAACGAACTGTGGTCCCATCCACAGTCGCCTGTGCGGTCCAGCGTGAGTGACGATTTCTACTTGACTCAACCAACGATCCTCAGCTGTGTCAAGTTCCTGGTTGTTCTTTGGTGCGAACGTGACACTGAGTAACGGGTTGGATAGAGGCAACGGTGGGACGAGTTCGGAAGAATTGGGCACCCTGCAAAGCGGCCACTGGCCCTTCGCTTCGACATCCAATTCAATCATAGTATCATCGCAGACTTTTTCCTTTGGCACTCCTGAAATAAGAAAAAGCGTTAGATAATGAGAAAGAAAAAGGAATAAATCATGATTTTTTTTCAAAAAATGTATGCAATAAAATATATTTTCTACAACGCACCAGCAACTGGCTTAGGTTCTAAGTCATACTGTATCATATTTCCATGACATGCCATGATGAACAAGGAATCGACTGCTCTCTTGACAACCTTGCTGCTGGACTCCCTCTGTGCATATATCCAAGCTCTCGGTGGTGCGAAACATGCGCAAATTTTTAATGGTAGAGTTCCGCTATCGTCAGAATGTAACCGTTGTCTTTGTTGTGGTCTACTAATGTAAAATATACGATATTGTTTTAATTACACTTTTATTTTATAGCTTATTGTTCTCAGTAAAATTAGTTTTCTGAGAAAAATTAATACCTCGGCTGCGACGAATTGTTGACTTGATTTAAAGAAGACGGCTGTCGAATTTGCGACAGAGGATGCAGTATCGTTGGATGAGGATATGGTGGAAGTCTCGGATTCGAGTACGGATATATGGACAAAGGTAGTTCCGCGTGAGACACAGGGGAATGGGATCGAGTACCGTCGTCCGTTAAACCCGCACTCTTATGGAATCTTGATAGCCTGTTGACGACGTGAGGCGTAGAATGTGTCCTAACACCAACAGGACCTCCATATGGCGCGACAGGAAAAACATGTGTGGTACCTCTTACAGTTGAGACTGCAGCCCAGCGTGCGTCGCTCGAGAATATCATATCCTGACACAACAAATGTGTAAATAGTAAATACTTTTGTAAATAAATTTAAAGAAGCATTGCTTGAAGAGTTTTGTTTTCAAATAGTAGAAACATCACTCTTGATAAAATATAAAAAGAAAAAAATATTAAAAAGCTTTATTACAATATTTAAATTTTTCAAATGTATCAAAATAAAGTAACAATTTGTTTTTATTGAAAAAAATGAAACTAAAGTTGCTACATATAATAAAATTAAGGAAAATTACAGAATGATTTGAAATGAAGAAATTTTGATAAAACCTAATTGACCTTTTTCACTTTCGTTTACATAAATTATAATATGCTGCTATTGAATTATACATATTAATAATATGTATAATTAATAATGTAAATAATCTTGAGCAAGATATCTAATTAGTTTATAAACGGCAAAATAGCAGAAACATACTTGTACTTTTGCAGTGGTATCACCACGATGTAAAATATATAAATGATGCACTGCTGCTAATGTCGGCCCACCGGGATGCGGCTGAATCTTAAATATATGAAAGTCGTGTCCCCTTTTGTCGGCTGTCATTAATAACGCGCCGGTCAAATCGAAGGTCATGGCAACGATCGCGTCGCTATGAGCAGTAAAATGAGCGATTACAGCTTCCGCGTTCGTGTCATCCAACTCCTTCTCGTCTCTCGCGATTTGAAGGTCCAATATTGTAATTACGCCCGGTTGCGTCACGTCGTTGCTCGCATTATTCACAGTCATTGGTGATACGGAATTTCCGGTCAGACTCGAAGCAACGGTTTCCCCTAATCCACGAAGACCTTTACCCAATGACTTCGCTGCATACAAAACCGTCGCTGTGTAACTCTGCACACCCTCTCCTTCGCACCCGCCACTGCTTCTTCTTGCGGGTATTAATCTTTTCTCGCTGCAAACATCAAAGGTGATTATTTAATAGAGTGTCTATTCAAATCTTGTATAAAAATTCTTTGATCTCTCAAGTACTTTTACTCAAAATTCTAAATAAAGAGAATATTTTAAAGAGTTTTCTAGTGCCTGCGTTTTTTACACATATGAAGAAAAACATAAAACCTCTCAAGTTTTTTTTAGTGCTTTGTAAATATACTGAAAAAAAAAACTGAATAATTTACGTAGATAAATATTTTTCACTTGCATAAAATTTTTATTTTTTTTTTTATCACTAGAAATTACAATAAAGAATATGTAATATGCATATTCAATATTTTAAATATAAACAAAAATAGATATTTACAACATTTATTAAACGCATAATTTGCTTAGTTTGCTGATTGTTTACAATACTAAAGCAAAATTATCAGAGAGAATTCTTAAAAAAAATTTGCTGAATCTCAATAAAATTCTTTGTGTCTCTAATTTTTTCAAGTACAAAAGAAATCTCTAAAAATTTCAGATTTTCAATCTTTTTCCAGGGAATGTACTACAAAATTAAAGCGCAGAATAAAATTTCCGTACCTGTAAGCGAGCCACCGGGTTCCTAAAGCGACAGGATTTGGATTTGGGCCAGGGCTGGCATAGCAGGTAGTGATTGTTATATTATTTTGCAATGTTCTGGCATCGAAGACCGCAATTTTTTCTAATAACGTTATGACCACAGACCGCTTGTTTGCCAACACGTCGCAAACAGGATTCTTAAATCCTACGCTGTGCACCGGTTCGCCGGTCTTCAAGGAGATGAAATTAACATCGCAAAATTTTGGTCCCGGAAGAGTCGAATCCGGCTCGGAGCAGACCGCTACCATCGGCCGTTTCGCTTCGAATTCGTCGACGTGTTCGTCATCAGTCTTTGGATTTGGTAGAATTCGAAGAGTACGAATCACGCCTTGTCGCCATGATAGAACTTCCGTTGCCTCTCCCGTCGCTGCTATCAGCCACACCTGATATTTACATACAATTCAATGATTATTGCAAACATTACATTGCACTAAATATATAAAACTATGAAAAAAAAATAACATTGAATGCATTAAATTTAATAAGTTGCAAAATAAATTTCAAATTGACATAAATTGTTCACCTGAACACCAATTGTATATCCTAGCACCAATAAGAGAGGTGGCGTACTGGAACCTTCATTGTAATCGGGATATAAAGCGGGGTCATTTATATCTGCGTATTCAAATCGTGCCCATGATATGGTTTCCTTATTATCAGAGTTAGATGCTCCGGCGTATCCCTATGAAAAATTAGAGAAAAATAATATGCAAGATATAGATTCTACAATATCTCTCTAAGGTCTGGTTGCACTAATATTATTTTGGATTTAAGCTAGACTTAAATATATGTCTATTTCTAAATAAATAAAGACAGACATATATTTAAATCGCACTTAAAGTCAAAACAAAATTAGTGCAATCTAAGTGTTATATAATTAGCATTATACCTGTGGTACTATATCATTGATAATTCCAGCAACGCTATCAATAATTGATCGGTCTATTATGGGTTGAGGTGAAACAATTTGAGCTCCTTTATACGCACCTCGCCTTGGTGATTCCACAGACATTTTTTAATTCTAAATTAATTTTACCTATCTGCAAAGTACAATTTTATTATTACACAAAAAAATATATTAGTTTCTAATGTTTTAAATAAACTAAAAAAAGAGATATAGTATTTGTTAAATTAAAAATAATATATCTTTCTCATTTGAAGAAATTGTAAATACTTTAAAATAAAAAACTTCATATAAATTACATTTTTTTAGGATGTCATAAGAGAACTTAATTTACAAACACTTTATATTTCATTTTACTTTAAAGGTTTTATTCGCAATAAATTATGCTAGAGAGTTGTTTATTAAAAAACGATTGTATTACAACGTTTAATTAAATCTCGCGTTTTATATCCGTCAATTACATCCAAGGGGCGCGCGACAATAACAATACAAATAACTGCCAGTAACATAATTCGCGAAAGAAGCTTGTCATCGAGCAATCGCAGGACGTTTACAACAATATCGACGAGGCACGAAAACAAAAGCGGAGAGACAAAGGAGAGACACACTTGCGTGCCCCTGCTAACGCTGCGTGTAAACGACGAGCGATCGGATACTGGCCGTAAGAGGGGAAGAAACAGAGAACGAAAATAAAAAAGAGAAAGGTAGAAAAAGGCACCGGGAGGAAGGGATAATATTTTCCTTTTTCGGCGCGGCGGACAAACAAAGAGACGAGCGCGCGATACGAGTGCCGAATCGTGACGTTTCGCGTAATCCTCGCGCGGAGACGAGGACAAAGAACTCTCGTTCAAGGTATGTTACACCACCACCACCACCACCACCACCATCACCGCCACCACCATCGCCACTATCGGAGCCATCCGAGTTGGACATTATTATCGCTCGTCGCGACTCGGCATTCGTTATCGTCGTACAATCACCAGCACAATCGTCGTCGTCGTCGTCGTCAGCGACGACGAAACTCCACGGAGCGTCGTCGTCGTCACGAGGTGCATTATTCAACGCGCTCGAAAAGTGGGAAAGTGCATCGGCTGGTCGGTGGGAATGGACGTAACGCGCGAATGACAGGAGGAGGAGGAGGAGAGGGAGGTGGGGGCGAGGAGGGGAGGGGAGAGGCGGTCTATTTTGCCAGCCATCGTCGCGGGGAGGGAGAGAGAGGGACGGAGGGATGCGTGTTGTTGCACAACGCGAGCACACAGCTGTGCGCGGAATGCGCGCTCAGGGACAATCGACGAGAAAGTCACGAACGAGGAGGAAGAGAAGAAGGCTGGGGACGTGACGAATATCGCTCTTTATAAACCAGCGGGTAGATTTAGAGGTTGGAGAGGAAAGAAAGGGACGACGAAGCGTTATTATCCCCCTCGATCTGATATACAACGTACGACGAGGCGTTTACGCAATCGCGTTAAAAAAAGCGAGAGATTCCGCTCCGATTCGATTTCGCGTGTATCGCGGAAAGGAAGGAAGAGGAGAAAAATTTATCGTTGGAGTATCTCGCCTGTCGTTATTATCGGCGCGTGCTCGGGCCGTGCTAGGACCCCCTAGGATCGCTCGGTAATCGATCGTCGAGAACTTACTTCACCGCGAGACTTCACCGACGTGTTTTCTCATCGTGCGTGAAGAGAGAGAGAGAGAGAGAGGGGGGAGGAGGGGTGGGAGAGAGAAAGACAGAGAGAGAGAGAAAGAGAATCCGTCACTGCACTCCGCGCGCACTGCCGTCGTCCGTCTACTGCGTCATTCCGAGAGCGACTGACAACCCAGCGGACGACAGCGGCTGATGATGTCACTCCGCGCGCGCGAGAGAGAGAGAGAATCGTCAATCTCCTCGGCCGATTCTTCTCTTCTCTTGTCTTCCTCGGAGGGCGAAAAAACGAAGCGAGGCTCGCGCTACCAGTAGCCACTTGTCTCGCCAGCTATCGGAGATATACGCACAGACTATTAATACGAACACACACGCGCGTACGCACGCACGCACGCACGCACGCACGCACGCACGATCTATCCGCCGACGAAGACGCGCTCTGCCCGCCCTTTCCCACGGAGGTTTCTCGGAGCGGGCGAAATTTGCGCCACTGCTTACGTTACAGCGTTAGTGTACGTATGTATACATGTAGGTATGTGTAATATATACGTATATATATATACATGTATATATAATATGTTATGTATATGTACCATGCACCGACGTCGCGCCGCGCCACTGGACCACCTACTGCTTCGTGCGTCGGAAGAACGAAAACAATAATCAGCTGATTCGGTGGCAGGGGAAGTCGGGGCGCGGAGAGGAGCGGAGAGACGGCATCGGTCGCGATCGAGACGAGACACGAGCGCCGTTCGTTGGCGATCGTTCAGCGAAGACTGGCAAAGCGGGGGGAAGGGCGACGAGGGTATATGACTGGTATAATTCAGATTTTTTTTTCGCGACGATTCCTCTTCTTTTTTTTTTTCTTCATGAATGTATGTATGTTTATACGTATGTTTATACCGATTTTTTATCTTTTGTTCTCAATAATAAAAATATTGGGCATTTTCTAGCGACACAGAGGACACAGTTTAATCATCTTGTCCTTGTTTACATTCGGCAATCAACAAGGATGGAGCGATCCACTGTGTTGCACTGTGTCCTCTGTGTCACTAGCTGGAAAACGCCTATTATTATCGTAGGATTCGATCACTCGATCGATTGTCATGAATGAGAATTTACTTTATCGGGAAACTTTACGTATTTTTGTATATGAAGAGAAAGAGAGAGAGAGAGTTTATAATTCAACAAAATTTATAATTCTAAGAATATATAATTATACTTATATTTTATATACAGAGCATTCTTAAAGTGATTGTCTCCTTTGATTAAATTAGATTTTAAAAAATTATATATATATAATTTTTTTTAATTTTACTGATATGATACGTCCATTACTATTCATTCATAAATTCATTTATATCGTTGCATATAAAAATTCAATTGTTTTGCATTGTGAAGTTTCAACTATGAACAGCACGTTCTCCTGATTTAACACCATTAGAATTTTTTGCTAGGGTTTCATTAAATCTAAAGTATATTATAGAATTAGAGATATAGCTGATCTTTGAAACCGTATATTGAAGCGGTTCAAAAAAAAACAATGCTTGAACATGTGTTCCACGAAACAGTTGATCGCTTTGAGATTTAAATAGATATTGATATTTATTATAGATATTAGTCATAGAAACTAATAATTAAATTATATCCACCAAATATATATTTTGTTAAAAAAATTATTTATTTATTTATTTATATTTAAAAAAAATATTTTATTTATAATTGCTTATTTCACAAAATAGATAATCTTTTTAGAAACACTCTATATGTATACAGAATACAATACCACTTTTTTACACTACCATTTATTCACTTCATTTTCTTCCTCTTTTCTTTTTTCCTTTGTCTTTTTTCATTACCTTTTTACTTGGCTCCATTATAATTTTTTGATCAAGATGTTTAATGATGAAATAATATTGTTTTTCTTTCGATTTTTTTGAAGCTAATTTGGACAACTCTGGGAATTTCGAGTAAAGCGGATTTTTCAAAATGTGACAAATCCCAAAGACAGAATTACGATGCTAATGCATTTTCTATCCGAGTTATATTATAAATCGCAAGATGTTGATCTACTTCAATCTGATTGTAATAACGCTGATAGATATTGCCGCGACACGTCCCAATTTCTTACTGATCATTGTCGACGATCTAAGGACCTCATTGGGATGTTACGGTGATACCAATGCATACACACCGAATATAGATGCCTTGGCTGAGGATAGTATCGTTTTTACCGAAGCATTCGCACAGGTATCTCTCAAAATAATCGATTTTTGATCAATGATTCATCATTTGATTCGGTAAAGGATTGGATTTTTCGTTGCAGCAAGCCTTGTGTGCGCCCAGCAGAAATTCATTCCTGACTAGTAGAAGACCGGACACTCTTCGGCTTTATGACTTTTACAGTTATTGGCGCGATAAAGTCGGTAATTACACCACGTTACCGGAGCATTTGAAAAACAATGGATACACTACAATGTCCATAGGAAAAGTATTTCATCCAGGTAAAAAAATTAGATGCAATCATATCTATTTTCTGAAAAACGTGGAATTTTGTTAGAACTCGGGGAATTTAAAAAACAAATTCTTTTTGTGATAATTTTGCTTTTATATTGCAAGCAAATTACCCGCTGATAAGCCAAGCGAATTATGTATTTAAACCGATAAACCAAGTAAATTATGTATTTAAAATAATCATAAATATACATCTATCTTTGTTCATATATTTAATGTTTTAACAAAATATTGAATATGCGCAGTACATATTCTTTATTATAATTTTCAATAAAAAATAAAATTATTATATAATATAAAAAAATATTATATAAGTGAAAAATGCTTTTTCTACTATTCAATTTTTTTATAATATATTTGCAAATTTGGCGCTTGAGACTTAAGCTGTGTATTTCCCTCATAAATGAAAAGCGTTGGAAAATGCATATGATGAAAAAACTTATTTTAGAACTTGCACTAAAAAATCAGATATTTTTTTATCTGAAATTTTGATTTTAAAAAATAACCGCAAAATCAGCGAATTTTTTTTACAAGATAAATAGATACTCTGTGCAATTCTATATTTTTGTTTCTTTCATATATATTCCATATCTCTGATTCCACATATTTGTCTTACATTGAAAATTACATACATATCTTGAATTAAAAATTGTAATATAAATATAAATATAAATATAATTATAATATAAATCATTCAATTTATATTAATATTAAAATTATGCTATTTGAATGCAAATTATGAAAATGCTCAAAATAATATGAAGAAAAATAAAATAAAGTTTACAAGTATATATATTTATTATAGGTATAAGTTCTAATGGATCCGATGACAGCCCTTATTCGTGGACCGAGAGGCCTTTTCATCCATATACAGATCGGTATAAAAATGCTCCTGTTTGTAAAACAAGCCCACAATCGGAACCAGCGACGAATATTGTAATACGCAATAAAAATAATATTTGTTCTACTTATATGTTACAAATTATATACACAAATCTTTTATGGATTATGCTTATACAGGTATGCCCGGTACGTGTATCAACCATGCCAAATAAAACATTACCCGATATCGAGACGTTACGAGAAGCGAGAAAATTCATACACGAGCATAGAGAGGATAACGATCCTTTCTTTCTAGCTGTCGGCTTTCAAAAGCCTCACATACCGTTGAAATATCCTGAACGTTATCTAAGTACATTTTATATCGATAATAAAAATACAGATTAATGTTTCAAAGATCACTTTCTTTATTAATCATAATAAAGAAAGTTATAATCATAATAATTAATCCTAATAACCAGATATGTGAAAAAAAATATAATTACACAGAATATCACCCTATACGGAAGTTTAAAATGCCCGAGCCGTATCTATGGCCGGATAATGTAAATAACGTCGCTTATAATCCCTGGACCGATCTACGGTGGAGGAGGGATGTGGCGAAATTAAAGTTGAAATTTCCATGGGAAAGAATACCAAGTATATCCGATCGATATATTTATTTCATATTTATAAACGTATATATGCGCGCATCTACAGTTTTTCTTAATCATTTCCCAATTATTCGTTTTCAGAGAAGTATGGGAAACTAATTATCCAATCGTACTATGCAGCCGTATCTTATGTCGACAATATGATTGGCAAACTTATACACCAGCTATATGTCTCGAGGATTCGAGAGAATACTATCGTAATATTAACATCCGATCATGGTATGCTTCTTTTTCCTTAATCAATGAAGTTAAATATGCATGCAATTATATTAATTTAACATTAAACGCACAGGTTGGGCACTTGGAGAGCACGCTATTTGGTCTAAATATAGTAACTTCGACGTTGCTGTACATGTACCTCTGATAATATCGATTCCGACAGTCACGTTTGATACTGATGATAATTACGATATAATTAGATCTATGCATACGAGATATAATATAACGCAGATTACAAATTATGATGAAATGAGAGATAAGACGGATTCAGAGTACATGATATTTGACGAAAGAGAACTCGACATTTGGAGAAGTACAAAATATAATACAAGCGAGTATAAAAGAATTATTTCGGAGACATACGTTCAACAAAGATATAAGAAATCTGTGGAGAGCAATGCGTTACATATTTCTAGAAAGTTGAGGAGAAACTATTGTCGAGTTACGAACGCTATCGTCGAACTCGTCGATATATTTCCGACAATCGCGGATTTGGCGGGTGTCCCCGTACCAATATGTCAAAACGACGATGAAAGTCATCGAATGCGCTCGAAAAATATTTCTTTTTCACGGAAGGTAACGTCCAATCCTTGTAGCGAGGGTATTACGCTTCTACCACTCGTAGAAAATACGTTAAGATGTCAGGTAAGGCATTTATTCCAATTAATTATTTTTTTCTTTTTTTGTACTAAACAAGATTTATCCTTCTTGTACAATTGCAAACATTTTAGAACGTATCTTGGAAAAGAGCGGCCTTCAGTCAATATCCGAGACCGGAAATACAGCCTACGCTTCATCCCAATAGCGATAAGCCTCGTTTGAAGGAGATAACTATAATGGGTTATACTTTGAAGACCAACGATTATCGTTACACAGCATGGTTACCATTTGCGCACGAGACATGCAAACCAGATTGGGACATCATTATCGCAGAGGAATTATACGATCACAAAACTGATCGGGCGGAAGATTTTAATATAGCAGCCTCACCGAAAATGTTAAACACAAAGAAATATCTTAGATCGTTGTTAAAAAATGGGTGGAGAAACGTTCTTCCAAGATACTGAAGATTTTAGGCTATATCAAAGCAATGTTTAATACCTCTCTATGTGTTATATCCATATCTTAAATATTTACGAGACTTATATTTGTCTATTGTATGCTTGTATATATGTATGACATGTAATAAATTATTGATTACTAACATAATTAAAGAAACAAATATAATTATGAATATTATATTCTCATTCTATTTGCCGTAAGAAAAGGTAAATAAATATACAGAATATTTTATTGTTGTAAATGTATGTGTATATATCTATAAAAATGTTTGGAAAATAGATATTCTCTATATATATACACATTTATAATAATAAATATATACCTAATGATAAAACAAAAAATGAAGACCGATTAAATGTACTAACAATGGATTAAAAAATACATATGCGTTTCCCTAAACGCTTATGTAAAGTAAAGCCTCATTCTGCAAAAAACAATACATTTTCAGATGCATTTGACTACATTATTTTGATCACTACGATCCATACGTAATAAAATTTTGACGATATAAACGTAATTAATTATGCTTTACGTACACACGCGAAACTAAAATAATATATAAACTAATAATATATAATTGAACTTAATACAATATAAACGGCCCTAGCATTTTTTATATTACATAGAAAATTAAATGTAAATAATACCTTCGTATACGACTTGCGTTGCGCTTTACGGTGTATCGACCTTTATATCACTTACCAATAATACCACTGTATAATTCATATGAATTATTCGCGTAGGGGAGATAATTTTACTCCTCTTGATTCTTACTGTTATCAGTTGGTTGTATCGCTACTTGTACGTTTGACACACCGGCGTTACTTGTAGTAGGCATCACCTGTAAATTCAAATACCGTATCATTCAATTGTCATTGCACACAAATAAAATTATATATATATATATATATATAGAGCAGCGTATATATACTTCAATTATATCATCGCTTGGTTTTCCGCCTGCATTATTACTCGATGTTCGATATGGATTTAGTACTAGATCTGTCCTTTGCGCCGATACTAGATTTGGCTGTGCGGGTTTATTCGCGATCGCATAATTTCCTGATTGCCCCGACGTGAGTAATTGATTTAATTGTGAGACTTGCTGCTGCTATACAAAACAGACAGAAATGATAAATATATATTGAAAAAGTGTATGACTCGATATATATATAAAATTATATTCACATGTGTATTACTGTTGCCCGCAGTAGGTGGTACAACCATCGGCCTCTGTTGAAAGTTCTGTAAAATGTCATACATAATAATATAATTATCGTAATCATACAATTCATATTGTTTTAAAATATATTTGGATTATTTAAAAATGTATAAGAAAGAAAAAGAGAAAAATTACAGCAGCTATTCTCAAGATTAGTTTGCTAAATATCATCATGTTATTAATAATAATAATATTTCAACAAATTGACTGCCATGATGGTCACTCATAACTTGTTTTCTCAATGAGGCGAGATCTTAATGACTACCGATGACAGGTGCTATTAAATTTAAAACTGATTATAATAAAATGAGTGTCATTGAACATAAGATTTTAAATAATATAAATAATTAGATAATAATGTAGAGTAAAAAGTGCGTTGTTGAACAATTATATATATATATATATATATATATATATATATATATATATATATAATAATAGTTATCAATAATTTTTACTTCTACTTTAAATAGAAAAATAAAATTATAAATAAAAATTATGTATTTATAATATATATAGCTTATCTGATAGTAATTATCATATTGTATCATTATATTTATAACAATGAAAATTCTACTTATAGCTGCTAGGTAAGCCGTACAAAATTCACGTGACAGTCAACATATTAATAGAAATAAGATAAAAAAGAGATCAATACCGATATAGGTGCTACATTTCTCACAGGTTGCTTAGAGTATAATGTAGCTTGTTTTTCCCAATAATTGTACATTTCCATTAGAGCTCGACTTGTCATTATTTTTTGTTGTTCTGCAGTTGCATTGGGGTACTACACACACAAATCCGCAATTATAAATATTTACTTAAGCAATTCTCTCGTGAAAGCTAGCATACTTTAATATTTTTAACTATTCTTAAAAGATGCTTACATCTTTACGAATAAACTTTTGGAGATTGTCATACTGGAATTGTAAAGAATCTTGAGGCATTAAACCAGTCTGTCCGGTGTTCATCATCATATTATACTGCTGCAGTAATATATTATTTTGATAAGCCACATTCATCATCGGATTTATCGGCGGTTTTCCTTTCTTTTCTTCTTCATATTCCAACCAAGCCTGTTTGCGTTCTTCTTCATCCAATTCCTCCTCGGCCTGTTAAAAATGCAAATTTATTAATTGATAGAAAATACGAATACACTTTGTCTTTTTGATAAAAAAAAATATTTACTTTGTTCTCCAATAGAGAATCATGTTCGTGATAATTTTCCACGACATCCTTATACTTCAAGAATATTTCCGCTAATAGTCTATCCTTAGGTAAATTTAATGTAGGTCTCTCTGCATTATTATACGCTTCGAAAGTATATAACTCATTTAGATTATGATTGCTATAATGCCGTTCGATCTGTTGCTCGTCCACAACTCGACACGAAAGCGACAATTTCGTTACTTGACGATTGTAAATCTTTTCTTCCATTGTTCCCGCAGCCAAAAACCTATATATATAACACGGCTTCTTTTGCCCGAACCTGAAAATCATTAAAAACGACTGATTTGATAGATAATGATTAATAACTTATATAAATACCCTCATTTTAATTTCCTCTCACTAATTCCTCGCCAGAATACACCTTCCTTCTTTTCTTCTAATCTTTTTTCAAATCTCTATATCTTTTTTCCTATTATCCTCACTTTCCTCTCTGTAATTTCTCTCTAATCAGATAATTCAGCAATTCAAATCTCTTTTTCAAATCCCTTTCTTTCCCTTCACTCTCATTTTACTCCATCTCTCTTTGTTTTACCTGACCCTTCTGCCTCCATTTCTCTTTCTTATCGCTTGTATTAATTTGAACTTATCCACCAAATCAACACTTTCAAATCCACAAAAAATAATGCTATTAATTCCCCCTTTCTTCCTTACTTGTCTGTTGTTTATTACTAACAATAACTAATTCAATACATAAATATTTTTAATAGTACTCAGTTTTCGAATCCCGAGTTTTTGAACCTTCAGTTTTTGATTTGATGGAATCAGCTTCCTCCTTAATGGAATCACTTTCCTCTCTTAACTTTTCTGCTAACACTCTGTCACATATACTTTGATGATGTAATCCTTCTATCATTCTGTATTTTCTTAATCTTTTTTGGAACTACTATCCCTACTATTCTCTCAACTATTTTTTTTCTCTCATACTTCTATACGTCCGCCGAAATATCGCGGCTAATCTCCCATTTTTTTGTTGTTTCTCATCTTTACAATTGCTCTCGTAATCCCCTCCCTTCTTATGATTTTTTTCGTTGCCTGCCGTCCACATTGTTTATCTTCCTATACATTTTCCTAACTATTCTATTCTCCATCCCTTTCAAAAAAATTCCTTAAAATAATCATTCCACTCTCCATCTCTATCTCTTTCCATAACTTATTCTAATTTTTCCTCTCTCTAAATTATCTCCCTCCTTTTTCATTCTTTTGCTTCCTAGCCATGTATTATTTTCTTCCCTCTCCTTCCTACTTTTTTCTCTCATAAAATTTTTATTTTTCTTTTTTATTTTCCTATATTCTCTTATTATCCTTTTCTCATTATTTTCTAGACATATATATTTGATGGATAATATAATAGGTAAAATTAAATAACAGAAAATGTCGAAAGAAGTATATACCTATATATCCGGAATATGCTTTGCACATCGTGAGAAGGGTTCCAACTGGCGTCGAATATAATCACTCTGTTAGCCGCGGTTAAGTTTATTCCCAATCCTCCGGCACGCGTGGATATGAGAAATAATCTTGCCCTCGTATTAGTAGGTTTGTTAAATAATTTACACCATATATTTCTATTTTCAGCCGACGTCTGACCATCAAGCCGAAAGTAATCAAGACCTAAGCACCAACTTCCGGTATGATTATCCAATGTATCCACGCATGCATTGTTTTGAGTCTCATCGTCTATCTTTCGGAGAAATTCCTCAATTAAAGTGAGAGAATATAGAGATTGCGAGAACAAAAGCCTGTCGAAAAACAATGCAACATATAATAATGTCGCATAATCGTTATTTGTATAATTTTGTTTAATAAAATATGTACACTTTATCACCAATCTGTTCGCATTCCTTTAGAATTCCAAAAAAAAGTAATAGTTTAGTAGATACTCTCATGTCTTCGAAATGCTCAGATTGCACAAATTGCGACCACCATTCTGCCTCTCGAGTCTCTTCTTTAGTTTCTTCTTCTGGCTCCTCTTCTAAAATTCGATTTATTTAACATCTTTATTTTTTAATTATTATATTATTATATATACTGTATGTATTTTTATTTATTTTTAGTAATTTAATTTTTTTATTAATTTTATTATATTAAATATTATAAATTACATGAAACACTGTGTTCAAATATTATAAAATTATTATAAAAACTTACCACCAGGGTTATTTCTTGTTCTGCGCTTGGGAATATTTTCTTTTGCATCATCAATAGCTTCAACATCACTGTCACTGCTTGAATTGCTGCTGTTGCTCCCTCCTGTGTCACTATCATCGTTAATAAAATTTACCAATGATCCCTCCGAGTCACTCAATTCTTTCTTTTCATTTGCTTTTTCTATTTTCTCTGCATTCAAACGTAAAACTATGGGATGCGTCCAGATCCTCTGTAACGCCTGAAAATCCGCAAAAAGAGTACTTCCTCCTGCACCTGTAGAGGAACGTCTACAGGAAGAAGCATATGAGATAATATATTAATAATATATATTAATAATATGAAAGTAATTACAATAATTTCAAGTGACGTAAAAAAATAGAAGAAAATAAAAATATGAAATGATCTATACCTCGCAAGATTCTCCAAGTAATATTGATACATTTTAACTTGCGTGTCTGTTAATCTGACAAAAATAACATATTCCTGTTTGGGTGGTAGGAACGGTGTAAGCACGGAATAATCAAATCTCTGTACACTACCCTCTAACATTTTGTGTAATACATGCGCGCGTTTTTTCATTAATTTAACATCATAAGCAGTAGAATCGTCAAATTGACCATTCGTTATTGGATTTACGAATCTATTTAAAAATTCTTTCTTTGTACCCAACAGATTGGGTTTAACAAATTGTACCATGCAATGATCTGCAAAATTATAAATTTGAAATAAGTATGACATATTTGCGTTTATTAAAAAAATATATGATCACAAGAATTCTTTATAAAGCACTCACATTCAATTAAATTATTTTGCAGCGGCGTCCCGGTGAGTACTATGCGTCTCAGAGTCCTCACTCTTCGCATGCATTTACTTAATGCAGTATCTTCGTTTTTTAATAAATGACCTTCGTCGCAGACAATGAGATCCGCGCCTGGATCAACTAGACATTCATCTATCACTTGCTTCATATTCTTCCGGATATTTTTATTTGCGCCCGTAAGATTACGGAACATTTCATAACCGAGAATCATCACACCGCCAGTCTTTTGCCATCTCTGTAGCTGATATTTTCTCTCAAAATTTTTCTTAAACCTGAAAGTGTTGTTTGATTTTTTTTATTCCAACAAAGTATTTGTTATAAAAAATTCTCACAGTCGCTTTCTTTGGCAAGAAAAAATTTTAAATAGCAAAATAATTTTAATTAACACAAATATAATTTAAATTCATATTTACTTTGTCAATTCGTACACCTCGATATCATCCAAATCATTCAACCATGTTCTATATTCATTTAACCAATTAAGCACTGTGCTTAGCGGACAAACTATCAGTACCGTCTTGACGCCCGTCTCCTCGTGAGATAAAAGTGTGTGCGTCAGAGCGATTACTTGCAGTGTTTTGCCCAGACCCATGCAATGTGCGATTATACATCCGGATCCGGATGTAGTCTTTACTCTTTCTAGGGATTCGAAACAAGCATCCCACATAAATTTAATACCCTGCGCTTGATGTGGCTTTAGACGCTTCACTAATTCTTCATGCACGCTAACGAGCTCCTTTTTTGTCTCTGTATCGAAATCTAAAACGAGCTTTTCAACCTTTTCCTCTCCAGCAAGTCTCATCTCGTACATTTCATTGTACTACACAAAAGATAACATTATGTGTGTAGAGAATATACATATACATATAATAAAAGTTGTAGTAACATCTCAGAATCTACCAGAGTTTGACGTTCAGCAATACGTTTAAGCCTTTCCTCCTCTTCTTTGGCAGCTAGTTTTGTATCCTCTGCTACTTGTTTATCTTTCAGAACTTTTCGTATATTTTTTCGACCACTTTTGCCAGGTGTGGACTCTTGCGAATTCTTTATTTCCTCGACGCTGCTATCACTGTCGGATGCTACCTTCTTAATTCGCTTACGTTTTGGTTTCGGCCTATAAATTACATAATATTATTAATTTAAGGATGGAATTACGAATATGTAGAGGAAAGCATGTATATAAATTTACTTCTTCTCTGCAAGCGAAGAATCCGTGTCTGACGAAGCGCTCTCGCCCCGTTTGCGTCTCTTCCTTTTTAGTTTTTCTTTTTCTTTTTTGTCAACCCAATCGTTTGAACTTTGTTTGGTACTCGAAGCCTTAGAAGAGTTATCAGAATCTATACTGCAATCCGTTATTATGACATCCGAATCAGAATCTATGATTCTTCGCCTAGTCTTCTTTTTCTTAGATTTTCTCTTTTCCCCATCATTGGAGTCGCTGCTGCAAAAAATTAAAATAAAAAATTTTTTATTTTCAGTCACCTATAGTGTCTAAGATTAAATGATAAATAATTTACTTATTCTCTTCCGATTTTTTCGCCAATTTTTCTTGTTTCTTTTCCCATTTTTCCTTTTCAGCATCAGAATCAGTATCGGAGAATCTCATTGTCAGCAATTTATTTCGCCTCCAATTACTTTTGTCATTTTTTTCCTTTTTGTCCTAAAATATTTTTGAACGAAATTAGTACTTTTTCAAGTAATCTTATTGTATATAATAGATTCGCAATATAATAAACGATATAATTAGATATAAATATATAGCAAAGAGAAGCAAAACTTCTATTTTAATGATTTTTTAGTTTAGTTTTTTATAAAATGTTTTTTTTTAGTTCTTTTATTTAAAAAAGGCCTTACATCGTCTTGCTTTAAAGTTTTCTCTTCAGACTTTTTATCGTGTTTCTTTTTCTTTTCTTCTGCCTTTTCATTCTTATCATCATTATTTACATCATCATCGCTGCCCAGTACTACTTCTTTTTCTAGATTTAAATAATACAATGTAAAATATTCAGAATAAACTAATGATTATATAAATAATTATTATATACAAAACAAAGTAATTTTGTTCTTTCTAGAAATTCAAATCAATAAAAACTAGTAAATGTCGCAAAAGTATAATAAATGTGCTTTTCCATACAACATTAAATTTATGAAATGAATTTATCTAAATGAAGCAATTATTGATATTAATAAGAGCTAAATAAGAAATATAATTTTGTAGATAAATAGATCTAATGTTTATTTCTTAATTTCGAGAAATCAATAAATTTACAAATCGCGGAGATTTGCATTTTAAATATCTTAATGTAAATTAAAAATACCCAATATTTATTAAAAAATATTCAATATTCCTAAGAACGAATTACTTACCATTTGAATCAGAGGAATTTAATAGATTCTCTTTCGCAATTCTATTTGCCTCTGATATTAAAGCTTCGTTAGATACAGGCACATCTACTTTTTGTATTCGAATCGATTCATCAGAACTAGAATCCATTTCTACAAATGTCGAGACTTCGCCATTTTCTACTTTTTTTAAATGATCCATTAAAGATTCTTCTTTAGTTGTTTCTTTTCCTTTTCGTTTATTTAAACTTTTCGAAACTTTTGAGGACGTATCATCATCCACCGACGACGAATCGGAATCTTTCTTTGCATTTTTCTTGCGTTTCTTTTCCAGTTTATCCAGATTAATAAGACTGTAAAGGACAATGGAAATAAGGATAATAATTAACTAATATGATAAATTTTGCTAAAAAAAATTTATTGTGTAAATAAACTTGTTTCGTTCAAGAAATATGAATAATAATAATAATGATTTTATGAGCAAAAATCCAAATAATTATGTTATTTAAATTATATGTAGATAAACTCGTAACGGTAGAAAAAACAATTTTCAAAGTAGAAAAAAATTTTTAATTTAAGAAAAGAGTTTATTAAATATATTCAGATTTGTACAAAAGTGTATAACAAATAATTATATAATCATATGATTAATAATTAAATAACACACACTTTGCTACAGAAATTTCTCCTATGTTTTTGTAGATTTGGAGAAAAATTGAATTGAAATATCATCATCTGTATGAAAATACATAATGTTATATCGTTGTATAACAATATTATTGTATTATTTTTTTTTCCTAAATAGAAAACTACATTTTATACACTCTTGTATGCATCTGTTCACGCAATCAAACATACAAACTTCTCAAATTGAAAATGCTATATTAAATTTCAAAAACTTCACTGCACTGTCCTGCATTATAGAATATTACATTGGTCTTATAAATCATATTTATAAATCGTATCTTATAGTAACAAAAATAACGCTAATAAGATTATAACATATTTGTGTATGGAGAGTATTAATTATTTAATATATTAATAAAACTAATTTATGTTATAATATATTCGTAGATTATATTATAACATATAATTTTTATCCATCTTTTATACATCTTTATATTTATATTACTATAAAAATATTTGTATATGAAAAAATCAATTAATAACAAATATAATCAAAATTAATAGTAATAATGATGATAATGATAATAATAATAATAATCTCTCACATACACATATTCACATACAAAATTTAAGTCTACTACTTCGATACAACTATGTTCTAAATAAGTAGTTATATCATACTTGAAGTTCTCTAGTGAAACAACAATTAAATTACTTTAAATGATGCAAGACAATAAGCAGAGATTTTAGAGAAAGATCTTGATACCTTTTGAGTTCCTTTTGTTCCAGATATTCTCTTGATTTTTGTAACGCGTGCGAATAACGTCTAAGATCTTTCCTGCTTAATCGCTCTAAACGAACTTCGCAAAGCATTCTTAATTTCTTATCGTCCCAACGGTTTCTGTTAAGTTTAAGTCTTTTCCTTTTCACTCTAGAGACAATAGAGTCATCATCACTCTCGTGATTACGTTTAGAATGATTTAAATTCTTTGAACGATCACTTGCTTCTACTTCTACAACTGGCTCGGGACTGGAACTTTCAGTGTTGGAAGATGCTAAAAGTGCCTGTTTCGCTCTCTCATTTAAATTCTTTGAGCGATCACTTGCTTCTACTTCTACAGTTGGCTCGGGACTGGAACTTTCAGTGTTGGAAGATGCTAAAAGTGCCTGTTTCGATCTGGCATTTTCTCTGGAAGAATTTGATTTGGTCTTCTTGTTTTCATTCTCTCCCGAATCCAACGATGATAAACTTGCAGACTCGTCCGAATTTGATTCTAAGAGAGCTTTTTTGGCAGCTTCTTCTGCCTTGACATCATCATTCAAAGAACTCGTTTCTTCGAAAGGTTTCCCATTTGTTTGTCGATTGTCATTTTTGTTCTCGACTTCAGTCTTATCTTTATCATCAGTATTCGTCTTTTTTAAAAATGATGATAATATTAATGTACTGGTACTATTGACGTCAAAATCATCGTCTTCCGCTTTGTTATCAATTCCGATTTGATTAAGATCATCTATATTTAAACCTTCAGTTGATTTTGTAACTACGTTTGCGTCTAATATGTTATCCAAATCAGAATCTGATTCTAAGAGAGATTTCTTCGCCAATGCTTCAGCATCATCGAGAGAGTCAATATCGATATTAGTTTTACCGGATATATCGAGTTCGTCCAAATTATCAGAAATTTCCTCCCTAGTTGCAGATGTTACTTTCTTTGGAGTAATCTGATCAAACAAATTCTCCTCTTCATTATCGCGAAGTGAAAGAGATGCCCTATCGTTTTTGTCTGAAATTTTATCTTGCAAGGAAGTATCCAAGGATTTTATTTTGGATGAAGATTCTGGATTATCATAATTCGTCTCTGTAGCCATTTCTATAGCCGGTTCTGGTGCTTCAGTTTCATTCTCTCCTGCCTTAAGATAAGATGTTTCAAATAGATCCATTGATTCATTGATTATATTCTCTGTGTTTGCAGAATCATTTTGTATGCTATTTTGTAATATCGTCTTTCGATTATCGTTTCTCAAAGGAGAATCTTCAATCTCAATTTCGCTAGAAAGAACATCAGTATCTGATTCGGCTTGTTTATTATTAGAATCAATATCTTTATCTGTTAATAGTGTATCATTATTGTTAATGCATTCTGAAAATAATTGGGTTTTAATCGACTGTTCTGCGCTCTTTATTTTTTTCTCTGTTAATGTGTTTAGCACTGGAGAATCGGACAAATTATTTTGTAAATCCACATTATATTTATTCGCATTATCTTCATTCTCCGATGAATCTATTAACTCTTTATCTTCGTTGCTTTTAGTTTTATTAGCATTTACATTATTTTCCGTATTTGATGTATCATTGTTCTGAATTGTCTGCTCCTTCTGCAATCTTCTCGATTCGTCTCCTGAAAATATTTCTTCGCTATCACATTCGGAGACATTTTTAGAACTTCCTTCTTGCTCATTTCCGGAGTTGCGAGCCTTGTTTTCGCTCGTTGTACGATTTTCATGTACATTGGTTTCTTTCAAAGATTGTTCATTATCATTAACTTCTTTGGGTAATCTCTTAACTAAATTTTTCTTAGAACTTTTAGATTGATGGAAAGTTGTTAAATTTTTCTGTACTTTCTGCAAATTCGGCCACAATTTATTAATTTTCTCTATCATTTTCAGCATAAACTGCTCTTCATCCTGTTCACCATATAATTGTTCCATAGAATTGATATATTTTTGTAAATTTGAAACTATTGCTTTACAATTACTTACACATTCTTTCGCATTATCAAGATTCATATCTATTTGGTCATTATTATTTTCTTTGCTTTCGATTGCAGGATCTTCTTCAGCGACCGATTTAGTATAATCTATTTCTAAATCTGCCAATCTTCTCCTCGTGAATTTATTGTGATTCACCTTTTGAAGTTTTATCTTCTGAAATTCTTTGCTGGAACTAGCATCTGAATCATCTTCCTGAATATTGGAAAGATGTTTCTTCGATGATTTGTTATGTTTATTCTTGCGCTTCTTTTCCTCACTACTGTTATATGATGTAGTGCGACTTGTGGACTGCTTCTTGCTGTTTTGTTTCTTATACTTGATATCTTTATCTTCAGATTCACTAGCTGAATCTTGATACTTCTTTGCTTTGTGCTTAGTTGACTTTGCATCATAAGAAGTAGCATCCTCCTTTTTATTATCCTCCTTTTGCAGTCTAGTATTTGAAAGATTCTTAGATATATTTGATGCTTTATTTGTAGAAACATTCTTATCACTTTCACTATCAGAATATGTAGAATTACGATTGCTTATTATCCTTTCAGTACTGATATTAGATTTACTTGTACGCTTTTGTTTAATTGTTTTATTGGTCGATAAATCGATAGAATTATCATCCGAATCGCTAGAAATTTTATTTTTCGATATTTTTCTATTTTGTATAGACTTAGTTTTCTGATCTTTTCTGCTCTTTTTTTGTTTATCCTGATTATAGGATATTGAATCACTTGCACTAAATAGACTTTCATTTCCAGACGAATCTGTTAGATTCACTTCCACTACCTCCTTTTGCCGATTAAGGTTTGCATTTTGTTTCATAAGACGCTGACGGTCTATTTTCTGTTTGGCTCTCAGAGTTACAAATGTGTTATCATCAGAAGAACTATCATCCTCCTCACTATCACATAACATTCGCAAATTCTTCTGTACTTCTCTGGCTTTTTTTATTTTTTGTATTTGAGATGGTAACACACGTCTTTCAATCTTGTTGGTGTTTCTCCTGTTACCCTTTCTGAAACAGAAGATCCATTCCATATGTACATATCTCCTCTTTTTTTGGACATGGTAGAGTATCATGTACACATGCATGTCCCCCATCTTCTTTAAGCTTTCTTAAACTTTCTTAATCTTCATTAAACTTTAGTATCTGTAGCTAGAAACGCGATAGATTTTACTTTGCTCTTCTTTTCTTTTTATCTTGCTTTAACATAATTTTCTTAACAATCTCCTTCTAGTAAATTATGTTATAACAGAACGGACTAACAGTATTAATTATACAATATATTTAATTACAAAACAGTGCATGCTACATTAAATATTACTAAAACATGCAATTTAATTTATATAAATTATTCTTAAGCTATTTTAGTTTCCTAATAAAAACATACATAAACAATAACAATCAAGTAGTGATCAACTAGTAATATACATATATTTGGGACACACAGAGGATGTCTTTAAATTCATGAAACAAAATATTATAATAACAAAGTTGTTAAAAAATTATTCATAAAAATATTTATATAACTTTTTATTCATAACTATAGTTTTTCAAGCTTGTGTTCCAAAATTTTCTCCTTGAAATAGAGTAGCGTTTGATTGACCAATCAGAAATACAAATACTAAATGAATTAAAATGGAAAAATAAAATTTCTAGTGATACGGATAATCCTATCGAGTTATCATTCGATAAAACAACTAAATAAAAACTAACTTAATATCAAGATTGAAAGGATATTATATATATAAACATATGTGTCAGTTGCAATAATTTAATTTTCAAGTGGCACATTTAACTTGTTTGTGTTTAAGATTGTTTCTTCTCCTTTCTAATATCTTAAGATGTGACTATAAATTTATTTCCATTTGCTTTCCAAGAAAAGTTTAAAATTTAGAGAAGAGATATAGCAATGTTCATTTTTTTCATGAAAGAAGGAAATGAAATTTATTTATTATTTTCCTAAAGATTTAAGTGTGCAATTTGAAAATTAAAAAATTTATAAATATGTAAAAATGCATTTTTATCACTATTAGAAGTTTCATAAGCAATAATTATATTTTGATTCTACTTACTTATAAGTGTCCATTACAGCAGCGCACACAGCTCTCAAGTCCCAGATTGGTTTAGGATTACATATGAAACATTTCCAATCCTTCTTTTCTGCATGCAATAGTGACATAGTCGCATTTCTTTTTATACATTTCTAAAAATAGAAAATGTTTAACAGAAACTTTATTTATGCATATATGTATGAATAGTGATTAATATGTGTTGAAAGTTATGCTAAATTCCTTACCTTACAAAATGCCGAAACACAGTCTTCGTTGCCACATTCATATAGTTTCTTATCATCACCACATATGTAACAATATTTTTGAAATTCATCTTCATCTTCATCTTCATCTTCAAAGGCCGCATCTACTTCTTTAAAATGATTCCAACATGTCTGCAGCAAATTACATTTGTTACAAAATTAATATTAGAAAACAATTTACCTAAACTTTCTTGCTTTATATTATTTCAAGCAAAAAAATACTTTTAACATTACATATAAAATGTAATATCTTACTTCGCATTGCAATATTCCCATCAATGGATGAGAGAAGATTTGTTTTGACTCAACACTCAATTCATTACCACATGAAGTACATGCTATTTGTCTATCCTTAACGGCTCTGATATCTAAACATAAAATACATAATCTACATTATTATAATTTTAAAAATATAAATACAAGAAAAATGTTATTGATGTCTAATTTGAATATGTATAAAATATCATTATTTATACTTTAATAATTAATAAATATATAAATACATATATCTTTTGTTAAAGTTGTATAATTGTTTTATTTGTTGTTTAACTATCTTCTGTAAGTTTATATAAAATTTATATCAATTATATTATAACATTAACTTGTACCATGAAAATACTTCTCACGATAAGCAAGTTCCTGTTCAGTTGCCTTGATCTCTCTCTGAAAATCAAAAGAAGAATGAAAATATTTGTATTACATGTTTTATTTATAAAATTAATGATATTAATTAGTCATTTTACTATTAGATTAATATCAAATAAAATTGTTAAAAGGCTTAAATGAATAATACATTGGGTAATGATAAATATAAAGTATAGGATGTTTCGGCACTCATTAATAATTCTTCAGCCAAATAAAGAAATTTTTAATTAAAATGCTAGGTAAAAGAAACATGATATATAAAATTACAAGAAGCTAACATACAAATATGAATTATATATTATATATGAATTATATTTAGCTTATATTTAGTCTTGTGATCTTGTAGTTGTACACATGTTTTTTACATAGCATCTTATTTTAAATTTTGTTTTATACAGGACTAAACAAGTACTGAGTGTCGAAACATCTTATACTCTGCATTATTTCATTGTAACTTGATACTTGATTTATCAAGCACAAGAAATAAAATCCAAGTGTTGCTCATTTAATATTTTTACTTGGTAATGAGTAACTTAAACCTATATTAGATTAATATTATATATTAATTTATTTTACCTTGGATGACATGATCGCATGTAAGTGTAAAATGATGATTACAACTATCTGCGACTAATTTCATATAAAGAAAAGAGGGGGGAAAAAGAGAAAATAAACTTTCCAACCGAATCGAACCAAAACTTGTGATCAGTGACGAGACTTTTGTCCCACAGCCATTTCACGTTGTTTTACAATCGACTGTTTATAGACGCAAGTGCGTACATCTTGGACGATTGTCTCGTGTAAAAAAATCGTACGATCAACGAGGGACGATAACAAGGAACATCATCGTTGATCCACGCGACTTTTATGCGTTCGTACCGATAACAGCGATGATTGTGTAAACAATCTGCTAAAGAGCTGCGTCGTTAGAAAGACCAAGTTCACAAATTGCGATATATTCTATATATCTTTCGAAACTCTCTTCAACCGGCAAACTTTATTGCGTCGTTAGAGCTTCGATAAGATACAAAGACCCAGGTTTCCCATCGAACAATCGTTCCCCCTCAACAGCAGGAGGGAAAAAACTGATCGTGAACTTTACCGCGCGATTTTTGCGCAAGGAGGGGTGAAACAGGGTGAAACACTAAAGTCACACCGGTCGCACAAAATGGCAGAACCACAGGCATACGAAATACATAGATGGGAAATTTTTTTGCGATGACGGAAGAGCAGGGCTGCGTTCGGAAACATCACCCGAGTGTACCCGGGTATCATTTTATCCTTGTTTAACATTCGGTGAACAACAAGGATAAAATGATACCCGGGGGCACTCGGGTGATGTTTCCGAACGCAGTCCAGGAGTGGAGTAGGAAGAATCAACTGTTGAGCAAGGGTGGGAGGAAAATGATTCACCTGTAGAAAAGGATACATACGTGCTAGATAGATTGCTGTCTTTGTTGGGGATTCGCTGATTGGTTGGTACTATTATAGTATCATAGTCAAAAACATTGACTACTCCCTCCATATATTTTTTACAAATTTGAAAAAAATTATAATAAATCATAATCATTTCCAATCGTTCCATCATTTCATTGTTTAAATTCATAAATGGAACCAAAACATTCTCGAAAGTTGCTATATCACTTTCGTTACAAAATTTCTCATGAAAAATATCTTTTATTCTGATAAAATGTGTAAAGAAAAATCTAAGGCTGCGGGAAGATGCTTTGAAGCGTTCGATTGACCAAACAAGTTAAAGAAATCTTTATTCCTTTCATCCTGATTGGTTCAATCAAACGCTTCAAGCATCTCCGATCGTAGTCTAAAAATATGTTTTTCTAATTCTGGCCTTGTGTGTGTGTGTTCACACAAATATTAAAAAAGTACTTCCAAACACAATTCTCGATGTATACCATACATAAGTCAATATATTAGGTGCTTTCCATTTACATCAAAACTCAGATAAATCTCACTTCTGTCTTTCTTCAACATTCATGTTAAAGAAAGACAGAAGTGAGATTTATCTGAGTTTTGATGTAAATGGAAAGCACCTATTATCTAAGATATTAGATGATATTGACTTATGTATAGATATTTACTTTTACATTTGTCTAATATTGCACTTTATTTTTAAACGTACAGACATACAAATAAAAATGCTATACAATACTTACGTCATTAGGAAATATCTATTATATAATAATTACATATATATAATTTTATATATATAAATTATATATATATATAAAATTTTATATAAAGGGAATATAAGTTACATAAAAACGACATAATATAAAATAGTAAAAATCAGTACAGAAAGAGAGTCAAAAGTCTTATTATTACAGGTGCATATTGCTGCAGCGGATTTAGCCTCTTATTTATAGCGACGAGAAATTCTTAGTGTATATATTGTGTGTATACTATTAGATTTAATTCCAAACTGTTGTCCCGCTGCAGCATATACCGGCAGCTCAATAAATTTTCTTACATATTGATAATGTTTACTGATCAATGTCAGAGTATTCTACAAAGTCCCACCATGTCACACTTACAGCTACTAGGAAAGTCTACCAATTATAATTAACAGCAGTTACCAATTATAAATCAAATACACAAGCTTAAAGCAATTTACTGGATTAAAATCCTGACTAAATAATGATCTCTGTAAAATACCCTGAATTATTGTGCCTTTTAATTATTCGATATCGTAATCCAAAGAAATGAGATCTTCCTCATGAGATATTTGAATCAATTTGTGGAAAATTCCCTTTTAACTATTAGCAATATGAGTAGTATGTTCGTCACTACTTTCGGTGTAGTCATTCAAGTTAATATTATGCTTGGCTTTGAAATCAGTCTTAAAATTTGCTTGTTGGGCAGTAGCGTCCTCCTGGAGTATCTCAGTAAAATGAAAGCTACCTCCATTGCCAGTCTTTCCGTTTGTGTTATTAATGGAACTATTGGAGTGAATTTCATCAAAATGCTTGTACAACATTAATGTTGTACTAAATTCTAGTTCGCATCCTGGTACCTTGCATCTGAAATGTCGGCTTAGTATAATTATTTATACCAAAGATACGCAATAACAAATACATTGCTCACGATAAGAAAGCGTGATATCACTAATATATTTATACTTTACCGAAATACTTCATTATTCTTGGCAGTTTGTACGACTGGCGGTTTGGAATTGGCATGATTGTCCTGATAATGCTTCCATAAGCCAGTTACATTATTTACTTGAGCACCGCATCCAGGCATTTTGCATCTAAACATTATACATATATTACTAGAATTATTTAAATATTATTAAAACAAAACGCGCATATATGTATACTTGAGTACTTACATGAAGAAGCTGACAGTGGATGCCTTTCCTTGCTTCACCTTCGAGACTTGCTTACCAGTATTGGAATTAATTGTATTTGTAACTAATTTATGACTGTCTTGATGATGACGATAGTGCGATATGTATTTGTACTTCTTCCCGCAACCATTGACGTCGCATTTATATGTTTCTTGTTTGTACCTAGACATGCGTTGTTTCTTCGGAGTGTATTCCTCGTCGTCCGAACAATTGCTGTTTGTTTCTATCGAGCTGTCCTCGATCTTCGAATTTTCGCGTTCGAGACTATTTCGAAAAACTCGCTCCAAGTTTCCCAAATCTATTCTATGCTCTTGATTTCGTAAATTTAAATTGCATACTTCCGTTTTCATATTTTTCGTAATAGTTATGTCACCGTTTATATAAACGACGTTATTCTTGTCTTGCGTGCATTCTACTTGGAGAATTTCCTCGCACTTTGGTGCGACGTTATCGTATTTTCGTAAGAAATTATCCTTAATTATAACTAGGTCCTCACTTTTAGGGAACTTATTGATACCATTCAAAGGCTCATTATTCGAATATTCTTCGCTATTTGCAAGAGCTGCAATCTTATTTTGCTCGTGACAAAAATCGTTTTTAGTCTGAATTTTAGTCTCATTTCTAATGTGACAGCTTTCCTCGTTACTTCCATATTCTTCTTTTAGGGTAAAGTTTTCGCTTGGCAGTTTTTCATAACATCCTTCGTCAGTCTTCTGCATACCTTCCTCATCTATTGCATTCTCGGGGCCTTCAAAACATATTATCTCAGGCTCCATTGGCAGTGTAGGTGGTTGTCTATGACAACTCTCAATATGTTCCTCGAGATTACTACTAGTAGTGTGCAAAGATCCACAATTGGTATATGGACACGCGAAAACATTTGTTTCATTGTTGTGCCATTCTTGATAATGTCGCCACATGCTACCTGGGTCTGATAATTCTTCTCCGCAACCTGGCTCGCGACAACTATAAAAAATTTACAAATAAATATTAGAAAAATTGTAGTCCCTAAAGAAGAGATTCTAAATTAAATATTATAGATTAAATGTTTCATAATAGATTTTTGACACTAACAAATCTATATCTATATCTATAATATTACTTTTTTGTCTATTTAATAAAGTAATAAATTTTATTTTCAAACTCACATAAATCGAATCTTCAAAGCCTCCAGCACTTCATGTGTCTTATATTCATCTTGATTGGTGAATATCTTACCGCAACCTCGTTGCTTGCAAGTATATACTTCCTATATATTGGAAAATGATTTCAATATTAGTAAAAAGACTTCTCATAAAATATATATAATAAATATTTAAAACATTGCAATCTTGATGAGTGATGATGTATATAGTGTAAATATATTCTCTGTGTATCTATTACATGATTTATATTGTTATTAATGTAAGAATTATTTCTACGCTTTCAGCATTAAAATTTGAACACACTGGGACTCTAAAAATCAGATATTTGATTGATTATACAGTGCTTACTCAAATCTTATAAAAAAAATTCTTTGAAAATTTTCATATATTAAGTATTGTTCAAAATTTCAAGTAGATTTTGAAAATTTTTTTAATACAATTTTTTAAAATAAGTTTTCTTGTATGCATTTTTATTTTTCATTCACAAAGGAAAAATATAGTTACCACTTAAGTTTCAAGTGCTAGATATGATAATTTTTGTAAGATAAATGTTTCTCCTAATTGCATAACAGTGTGTAAACACATAATTCACAATTTGACTTATCAACAAATTACTGATTGTTTATAATATGAAAGCATCCCAAGTTTTACATCTTTTTCTAGATAATAGACACCTTATTATAGACATGATGTAAGCCAATTTTAATTAATTTTAACTTAAATAATTAAATAAAATATATATACATATATATTTTTAAACACACACAATGGACAAACGAATGAAGTCAATTATTGTTTTGCACATTATTGCGAGTGTTTCTATAACGAGTGGAGGGTATCTGTTAAATTTTCCGCCAAGGAGTGAAATAAAGCAAAATTTCGGTTTTTACATCCGCTTCAGTTGATTACACTATTTGTTTTGGCTTAGGGGTCATCGACCCCACGCGACCAATGGCTCCTTCCTCGTGAACTTCACCTTTTTCGGCGCGATCTCCTCGATGGTGCGATTCCGCGAGACGAATCTGATGACGCTAACCTCCGTGGGTCGGTCGGCGCACGTCTCCGTACCCTGGCCCATCGCACGCGGGGAAGCTCGCCACAAGCAAGGGCAGGGATGTGCGACGAGGTCGCTCGCTCGCTCAACTCGACTCGCGCGATCTCACATAACCTATATCCTCGCGTGTTTGACGGCAAGTTTGACGGAAAGAATCTCGCCCTCGCTGAGTGAAGCTCGCGCGAAATTCCACGATTTCTCGTCTCACAGGCTCGGGTCGCGAAAGTACGTAAGAGCGATCAAACGCGCTCTCGAAATTACGCACGGAAAGATTTCAGCTCACATATTATCGGTCTATCAATAATAACAATTATTCGTGTGTTGTTATGTCAGTGCGGAGCGCAGTTCCCGGTCGTTGTTGCAACGAGGCGGAGGACAAATCCCGCGCATGCGCGGTAGGGCGAACGCTAGCAGACGCTGTTTAGATCTCGTAATTGGTACGTAAGGGGATTTAAAGTCAGCTTTTTCTCTTTAAATCTTTGCACTCATCTATTCGATGCATTTCAGTGCGATAAGAGTTTTTTTTTAATTAAGAATAAATTTAAATATTTCTTGTTAAAACTTTAACTAAAGTTTTTAAGCTTTTAATTCAAAAATAAGCTCAACAATTAGTTAAGAATCAAAAGAATATAATCGGCAAAGAGGTACGAGATCTTAGAATCGTGACTTTTAAAATGTCTAAATTTTAAATTTGTGCTTTTTTTCATACCAAAAAAGTTAAATTCTCGAAAATCGACGAAGCATCGGACGAATATAATCATTAAAGGAGTGGCACAAATTTAAATTTTACAGTTTTTATATTACCGATAGTCGGAAATTATTAACAATCGATAATTAAACAATGTAACTTACCAATCGGTAAGTATTTTCCAGTTCGCGAAAAAATTTTTTCGACAAAGTATCATAAGGAATTAGAAAAAGAAATAGTACGAATTAAAATTACAAGAATTAAATATATTTTTATAAATTTAAATTAAACAATTCGATATTTCTTTTATTAAATATATTCATGTTAAATTAATATTGCAAGTGCAATGTAATATTTATTATATTATATTATTATTAAATAAATTTGTTCTTTGGATTTGTTTAATTTTTCAGTTTCGTAATAATTTTAACATTGCACTTTCTAAATTCATTGTTGGCTAACTTGATTTATTATTTTCAACGTTTCAAATATATATTATAATCCTCCATTGCAGATAATAACAGGTAAAGTACAAACTATGCTTAAAATTAAATACATGAAAAAAATTAATAAACCAATAAATTTTAATTCATATCTTGATAAGTAATCCTGAATAGCATATCTGGGTCATGTTATCGTGTTCATCAAAAGAGAGGATAAAAATCATACAAATTCCAGAAACCATACATTATGTAAAAAAATTAGGTCAAGAGACAGAAGACTGGATCATTCTTTTCCGTCATTTAAAAAATTCAATAGAACTCTCCATGCAAATCTGCGAGCCAGGTAAAGACTGTTTCTCGAATAAATCCGATTTATCGAACGTCATTTCGAACTTTTATCTCACGTCACACAAATTTAAACTGACTAAACTTTCGAAATACTCGTGTTTTTAATACCATAAAAATGAATCTTACTTATAAAAATGACTATATTCATAGGAGACGGTGGGATTTTAACAGTGAGTCCGAATTCATCATGACCCAAACTAGTTTATTACAACTCGTTTACTCATCCAAACATGGGATGGAAGATTCACGTAATCGATTCTTACACAAGGAATAGTGTGACTGCACGTAAGTTATCATTATATTATTACAATAATTGTGATGAGTAACGATAACTTATGTGCAGTGATTGTGTTTTCTCATCTATGATAAAGTTAAATATAATATAAGGAAGATATATTATGTCGAAAATTTTTTGCAACTTACAAAAAGATACATAGAATCAAAATTTGCTAGTTGTACAATTTATACCAAATTAGCATGTGCATCGCGATAATACAATGTAAAGATGATAAAAATCACCATGTATTATTTTTCTTGAGTTATATTAAGCAATTAATAGTTCCTAAAATAAGTTGCGTTCGTTATAAAAATTTGTATAATTAATAAAATATAATAAAATGTATAATTAATAATTGTATAATTAATAAAATATAATAATATAATAACAAATTGAAGAACAAGTGAGTAAAAAAGTGGAAGAAAAACTCATTAAATTGTTGCAATACTCTTTTATTCTGCTTATTAAATAGGATGTCGTGAATATAACACAATATGAAAGATAATATTGTATGTATTAAATATATGCATACGCAATTTATGTCGTATTTGCTTTAATGGTAAGTTATAAAACTAATCAAAATGGAAAGAAAGAAAGAAATAGCTTTAATTAAAGAAACGATTCGATTACATATATTAAATATGAATATTAAAGAAATTGTATCTTTAGAGAGATTAAGAAATAATTTTGTGTTAAAAACTGATTAATGTAAATAATCAAATTGACAGAGAAAGGGAATGCGTAAAATAAATGTTAAATATCCATTACAATGAGATTTTAACATTCATTAAACATTATTATTTAAGATCACTGTTTCATTAATGAAAACGTGTTAATGTTACATTATTTTTATTAAAATTAATGCATCATATGTTTATTTATTTTGGCATATATTTCCCCTTGCACTTTTTATTGTTTCTAAAGTTATTATTATAATTATAATTATTATGATTATATAATTACGATTATAATTATAATTATAATTATGATTGCAAAATTAAAAGTAACACTAAAATGGAACATATAAATTAATTGTATGTATTCATACATACCATTCCATTTTAGATTATATTATATATGTACATATATATATATATATATATATATATATATATATATATATATATAACAATATAAATTTATAAATATATATAAATACATATATATATATGTATAAAAAGAGTATGTGTGTGTGTGTGTGTGTGTGTGTGTGTGTGTGTGTATTCATATATATGTATACTGTTGATATTTGTATTCCATTTTTGTATTACCTTTAATATTAATATTCATATTAATAATACCTCTGTAAACAATGTATACTGCAATAAAAGTCTCATATGCTTTATAATTAATACTATTTTAAATTCAAATATCTTCACGTCACTTTCTGCGATCACACTAAATATTATGAGATAAAAAGAGTAGAAAGAACAATAAGTAAAATTGATCGAAAAAACGCTAACAGCCACATTAATGTTACAACAAAATGAACAAATAATTACTTATCATAATTACTCGCATTAATTTTCTCACTTAATTTTTCAGATAACGTTTTACGAAATTTATGTTTTACACAAAGCATCAAAAATTCATGAAAGCAATTTAATGTGTAATATAATAATTTTAGCAAAGTCAATAATCTAATTAAAATCAGAATTTAAAGTTAACTAATACATGTAACGATGTCATAAACTAATAATTAATACATGTAGTGTATATAGATATCGTATGTATGTAGATATCAATAAAAAACTCCTTCAAAATTTTGAATCTCTGCTTCTCTGCTTGAATTATGTTAAGAATTGTTTTTATTGTTTTCATTGTATTCAATAAAATGATCTGCAAAAATAAGAGAACAGTAAGAGAACATCAAGAACCTGGATTACAGATGAATTATCAGAATCAGATCTAGACATCGCATTCGGCTGTTGGAGCGATCTTGCGGTGTTACTTGATGTAACAGTATCACTAATCATCTTCTTCAATAGACTCAGAATCGAATTTTCTTCGTTTACTGGGACGTTCTTGACAGCTGCTACAAGAAGAATATTGATGGGATTAGATCTGCTGCTTGATTCAGTATCTTTAGTATTCATCTATTAGAAGATGAAAAATTATTTACGAGCTCGTTGATGGAGCAGTAGCGATATCTAAACTAGATATTTCAGGAGAATTTGTAAGTTCGGAAACGTTCTGATGATCCTCAAAGTAAGTTTTAAAGAATAGATCCAGATCGTCAAGTACCTGCTGGTAGTTACTTGGTAAAGTATCTTTATCATATCTATTAAAAATTAAAAAATTATTTGAATTACTTATTAATTTACACAGAATATAAAAAAAAATTTCTGGATTAATTAGTACGGTAAAAATGCATAAATGGTTACACATCACTGATTTTATCGCCGCTTAGATATGTTATAGAGGAGATTGTCTCGAGTAATTCTCCGCAAAAATTAAGTGGGAGACAGTATTGATTTAGAAGATATAACAAGTTTGACAATTTTAACACTTTTCTTAAACAATATTAAAAAGTGTTAAAATTGTCAAATTTTAACTTATTATATCTTATAAACCTGTTATATCTTATATAAACTCTTGTCGTATAATATAAACTTATCTTATATAAACTTGTTATATCTTACAAACTTTAACTGTTATATTTTATAAATCAATGATATTTTTTATTTTTTATACATTTTTACCATCATTATTATAAAATCTAGCTTTACTTGTATGTACGCAATATATATTAACAAGTCCTTCAACCATTATTTTTTAATACAATACTTTTATAAAAATATCATCGAAAATGAATATTCGATATTCTCAAAACAATTCCAAATCCAAATATAAAAATTCTTAAAAGCGATTAATTAATTTTTAAAATAATTATTTTATTCTAAGTTTTAAAATTATTATTTAATTTTTTAAACAATCGCTCAAGAATTTTTATATTTAGATTTGAAATTGTTTTGAGAATATCGAATATTCAAGTTAATCTGTCATAATATTTTGATTATGTTATGATAATTTATTAAATAAACTGTTATGATAATTTAAACTATTATGATATTTTGATATAATAACAACCTAACAATAAAAGTTAAAAATTAACTCGAATATATACAAAACATTTGTCAAAACTATTTGTCAAAAATATTTGTAAATACGTGTTATACATATCTAAATTGTATAATTTTAATTTCCGTGATACACGCACATTCTTCTTATTATATACAAAAGTGTATATGTATAGTTGATTTAAAAGTGATAATTTAGTAATATTCATCTTTCTCTTACTCTTGGTTTTCCAAAGGAACTGAATCGTTATACTGATCGACTATACGATTGATCATATTTTCAATATCGACATTTGAAGGAATATTGTCTGCACATTTATTACATTCCTTATTTGCCTCTGTTGTTTTGGATTCTTCACTGTCATGATGGACAAGACCAGAACTGGTAGATGAATTGAAGCTGGATTGAACAGCAGCATACTTATATTTCGCAAAAGAAAGTCCTATGAATTTTTTATAAGCACTTAGTGGATTGTAATCAGGATTTCCAGACAAAATATTAGAATCAGAAGGTGGCGTCGGATGACCAGTTAAAGATACATTTTCAACATTTTTAGGAAATGAAGAATTTCTGAAACGATTTACTAATCTGCAATAAAAAAATAAAAATTGCTGGATTAATCAATCTCATATCTATCTTCAATTATGTGTACAATATATGTATATTATCAAGCTCAAAACATCATTGAAAACTTATATATATATATATATATATATATATATATAAATATTCTCAAAAATTTCAATATACAAATATAAAAATTTTTACCCGATTATTTAAAACATTTTCATATTTATTCGCAATTTATGTAAAGCAAATTATCTTTCTCGATTTCGAAACTAATCGAGAGATTATACTAAAATTTAAATTTATATGTATATATTATGATATTTCGACATAACAACTTAACAATAAACTATATTGCTCCAAACATACAAAATCTTTGTAATAAACAATTTCTAAATATCTGGATTTTATAATTTTATCTATGATATATAAATGAATAAAAAAAGAATTAAATCAATATATATAATATTCAATTTCTCTTACTCTTGAACAGGAGCGATTTCCAAAGGAAGATTTTCTAAGCCATGCTGGATCAAATGCTTTACCCAGCTGATACCGTTGTTATGTGATAAAGGATTTGAACTCTTACATGTTTTGCACCGCCTTATTGTTATCACTTCATACTTCGTATCGTAATCATCTTTACAATACTTCCATATCCATTCTTTAAGATCCGTCCAATTACTTTTATGAACGCCATGAAATTTATTTAAATGGTCTGTCACTTGAGACGAAATCCCGTGTGTTATTGCATAGAATGGAAGATCGCACTGTTTGCATGTTGCTGTTCTCTTTGAAATATTATAAGAATAATATATATCCAAATTTATATCCAAATTTGAACTTTGGATATTTCTTGTATAAATTTTATCATGCTCAGTGTCCAGATGAATCTTCAATGCTCTTTCTTTGTGTAGGGTAGTCTTAAGAATTGTATCACAAATATCACATATTACGTTATGCATACTTATTTCCGTAAAATAATTCCATTGCCAGCCCCTCTTTTCAGACATGATGTTCGTTATGTTTCACAGATCGAACTACTAAATAAGAATGTTTTGAAGATACAGTACAGAAATAATAAAAGCTGATGTATAGAAAAAAAGAAAGACAGATTTCGAAAAGACGTGTGATTGTATAAATATAAATATTGATACACCGTCTAAATCTAGCTAACATATTTGTCTGATTTGTATTTATTTAACAATATTATTTTATAATAGATGAAGAGATTCTCGTAAAATATCACATCGATATATTTTTATTTATACCGTGGACAATTAAAGTTAAAAATTACAATCACAATTTCTTAAAACCGATTATATAATATTGCCTTTCCAATTAGATTTTATATATTCGTTATTAAATTTTTGAATCTGTTATTAAACTTTCACTGAAATTTTCGATAACCTGCATTCAATTATATTTGACAAAAATTAAAACAATAGGAATATAAATAGTAATCAATATTAAATTTTCTTTCAATATACCAAATTTAATAATAAATTCTCAATTTAACAATAAATTTTTCTGTAATCATTTCATTATTATTAATAGATAAAAGTTGTTATTTTATTAGAATTTTAATTAAAATATTCATATAAGAACTCAAGTATTTATATATAATTTTAATTATTATTCAGATTAAAAAATTTTTACCTAATTACTTAGATATTTATTTCTATTTTTTCAATTTTAGAAATTATTGGTTATATTTGAATTATAAATAAGTGATAAATTTTTGAATTGTTGTATCTAGATGAAACATTAGTTTGATTCCAATACTTATAATATTTGTTAAGCGCAAGTGCGATATGTTTTTCGAATAATATTTGTGAAACAAATATTAGACATCTGAATTTTATATTCGTCTTCATATACATACGAGGATGGCCCTGATACATGGATTTACATGCACACACATATCATTATATGTATATATGTATGTATGTATGTATATGTATATATTTTTTCCATATATATATATATACACAGGGTGTTTCCGGACATTTGCGACAAATTTAAAGGTGTGATAGATTTCGATAAATTTTTGTTAAGCAACCCGTGTCTGGCTCCTTAAGGCGCCAAGCTGCGATGAATGCTATTTGATTTCTATGTGGTTAGATTAAAATAAAAAAATCATACGTTTTTTAAATTATATTTTGTTTATTTTATTACAATAAATATACAAAATGTTTTATTTATCGAGATCTATCACTCCTTTAAATTTGTCGCAAATGTCCGGAAACACCCTGTATTAATATCTGTATGTATTACATTTCTGTATTTTCTTTATGTATTGCTGCATATATAGTGTATCTTGATATATGTATGTGAAGTACATGTATCAAAGAGCGATTTAAACACATAAATTAGTAATATTTATCTAAAATTTACTACTATTTTTCTTACATTCGTGTAATTTACCGTTCTCGGCCTGATCTTAGCAAGTACATTGTTTTAAAGAGGACCAATCAAATGTTTTATTATGTTGAAAGAATTATTTCTTTAAAATGTTACTATATATAAGTTTTATAAGGTGTCTTTTTATAATATTGATTTATCCATATAGATTTATTATTATCTTTGTCACATGTTCATACTTCTTGATTAAATGAAAAATGTTGGCGCGTTTAATAACGTACCTCATTAAACAGTTGATCGTTATATAAAACTCACATATAAAAATTTTTTATTAAGTGTTGCCTCTCTCTCTCTCTCTCTCTCATCACCAAAAGTGCATCTTATTGTCTTATTATTATTATTTAATATTATCTCATTTTGTTATCTCTGATTTTCTTGTGAGATATTACTATCCTACACATGTTAAACTTTTATGTATTTTTTAAATGTATATATTTTTTTTCAATCAAAGGGCATTACAAATACTACATCTCACTTCCTATCGTCTTTAAGTGTGAATTCTTACGTACACACAGCTGATAGATCTTTTCTGTATTCCCGATATTCGCTTTCTATCATAAATCGTACATTAATGAATACCAAAGAAATAATTTGTTCTAACGAAAAACATACGAAGAATACAGAAACTTGTAAAAGAAAAGGAAAAGGATAATTAAAGATGAATAATTTTATGTAATAATGTAAATATGGATATAAAGAGTTTAAATCTTAACGTGTCTTAATTTTTATTAGTTGTTAATCTGTGTTGTGAATCAATAATTCAATTGATGAAACATTTCTAACAAAGAATTATAATTAATTGCAAATATTACACAATTGATGTTCATATTAAAAATGTTCAATTCTCGCGAATAGTTTTTAATTACAAAGTAAAGATTAATTCTTTTAAAGCATGACTCATCAAATTAATAAAAAAAACATGATAAAGAAGTTAAATATGACAATAAATTTCTGTCCTTTGTAATAATTATAAATAATTGTAATAATTTAAAATATATATTATCACATTTATTTAATAATGTTATTTTATTTCAGATTACAACAATTTTATATTATTTTCATTATATATATATATATATATATATATATATATATATATATATATATATATATATCCAATCAATGCATGTCAACAAATTCAAAACATATACTGAAACATAATATCTGTTTAAATATTTTTGGTAATACATGAACGACATGTTAAGAAAACTATCATCCCATCAGTAATAGACTCATGTCATAAAATATGTTATCAGATATTATATTTCATATATATATATATATATATAATTTGATCCACCCGCGCCTCAAAAAATATCACAGCTGTCGAAAAGATCTTACAATGTCTCGTCAGAACCCATTGTGATTTTGGATTTGAAAACAATCAGCATATCACAATTCATCTACGATGGGCAACATGTAGATATGTATTTCTGGGTCGATCTTGGTCCGCAACCATCTAGCAAGGGCGACAATGTACACGATGAATACGGATACTAAGAGAGAAATAATAGAGAATATTATAATTTCTAAAAATCTATTAAAATACACATTTTTTTTGATAATTATTGTATTCAAAGCCTGTATCCTAAAACGTAGAAAAAGCATTTTTTTCTACTTTTTAGCATAGATTTTCTTAAATCATATACAATAACAAAGACATCATATTAGAACTGTCGGGTAATATGATGGTTTTTAACATAGATAGATTGAGTATTTTTGACGTAAAAATTAATCGAATTATGGTGCCATTATTATGGAATCCGATGGACTCAATACCGCCATCATTGATGAAAAATTATCAACCAAACGTAATCTTTTCCGAATTGCGTTCACCTATATAAGCGATATCAAGTTGCCTGAGAAACCTTCGGCCCGCAGATTACCATTTAATTAGATAGATCGAGTCGGTACGTATATTAACGTAAATTATACATAGGTGTTATTATTTTAAGAAAATTATTAATATATTATGTGGGAATAAAGTTTAATTATTTTCACGTTTTTAGCCGAAGATGAGTACATGGTTTTTGGATTGTCCGATTCGGAGGACTCGAGTCAAATGGAAGGTGCAGACGTAGCCATTGGATATATAGACGATACCCGTAGTTATGCTACGGACTACAATATTACAGCAAAGGCGCCAGTGCGGAAAATTGTTTAATGTGATTCTATGAAAAAAAGAAAAAGTAACGATAGACAATATAAATATCTGAATGATTTCAGTGTGGGAAAGTTCTCGACCAGTACAAAGGCGTTTGTAGAGACGAGCTTTTTGGCGGTTTGGATAACAATAAGCTCTACACCGCGGTAAGAGAGAACGGTGTCAACGTCATCACGTATAGACGTACACTTATTTCACGTCAGTTATACGGGAGCTAGCACATTTCTCCCATACAAACATGTTGTATATATATAATTTTATTTTTATAGCCGATCCTAGAGACAAAGATTTTCCTATGGATTAAATCGGTATATGTGATTTGGGCTTTGCGCAGACTCGATAAAATTAATAACGAACCGAGCTTTCACGATTTGTATCCAAGAAGCGACGTAGTACTCGAATTAAATCTTAAAGAAGCAGAGAATACATGCGATCATTGATTTTACAGTGATCAGCAGCAAACTCTCTCGGAAGTGCGAAGAATTTAAAACGTTTCTTTATTTTATAATCGAATTGCGATTTTTTTATTTTAATCACGTTTCTCATTCTCTTTTTAAAGAACCTTGGTAAAAAACAGAAATAATTGACAGAAGCGTTCCAACTTTCCGAGCTACTATTGGACCCTCTGAAGAAAGAAAAGCATCAGCGTAATCGGGGTATATCAGGGAATCACGGGTATAAATTTCCTGATATTTTTAGACTCGTAGTTAGATTGTTTTACAATACATTAAATTAATAAAGTTTTTATTTATAGGAAAACCAGGTAAATCTTGCCTGGTATATCGAAGGTGTGTTGATACCTGAGTTGTACTTACGACGCGGATTAACGTACAGCTTTCGTGTTTACGGCAGAAATAATCCGCACAGCGCAAACTTGTATCATCCTTTAATAATAACCGATGATCCTCACGGAGGATACGATACGCTCAGCGATCTTGCGTAAAGTAAGATTAGGGTGTTAGCTGGAATTGAATTTACTCGAAGAGGCCGACCGCGACCGACCGCGGGTTGGTAGATTTATTCACTCTGCCTCTTATACCGCAATAAATACTGTTAGTTATATGATTATAGTGTAGAAATAACAAATAAGGCAAGTTATTTTGTTTAGGTATGCATAACGGTCGAGATAGAAGACTGGATGATTCTTTTCCGTCATTTAAAAAATTCAATAGAACTCTCCATGCAAATCTGCGAGCCAGGTAAAGACTGTTTCTCGAATAAATCCGATTTATCGAACGTCATTTCGAACTTTTATCTCACGTCACACAAATTTAAACTGACTAAACTTTCGAAATACTCGTGTTTTTAATACCATAAAAATGAATCTTACTTATAAAAATGACTATATTCATAGGAGACGGTGGGATTTTAACAGTGAGTCCGAATTCATCATGACCCAAACTAGTTTATTACAACTCGTTTACTCATCCAAACATGGGATGGAAGATTCACGTAATCGATTCTTACACAAGGAATAGTGTGACTGCACGTAAGTTATCATTATATTATTACAATAATTGTGATGAGTAACGATAACTTATGTGCAGTGATTGTGTTTTCTCATCTATGATAAAGTTAAATATAATATAAGGAAGATATATTATGTCGAAAATTTTTTGCAACTTACAAAAAGATACATAGAATCAAAATTTGCTAGTTGTACAATTTATACCAAATTAGCATGTGCATCGCGATAATACAATGTAAAGATGATAAAAATCACCATGTATTATTTTTCTTGAGTTATATTAAGCAATTAATAGTTCCTAAAATAAGTTGCGTTCGTTATAAAAATTTGTATAATTAATAAAATATAATAAAATGTATAATTAATAATTGTATAATTAATAAAATATAATAATATAATAACAAATTGAAGAACAAGTGAGTAAAAAAGTGGAAGAAAAACTCATTAAATTGTTGCAATACTCTTTTATTCTTTATTAAATAGGATGTCGTGAATATAACACAATATGAAAGATAATATTGTATGTATTAAATATATGCATACGCAATTTATGTCGTATTTGCTTTAATGGTAAGTTATAAAACTAATCAAAATAAAAAGAAAGAAAAAAACAGCTTTAATTAAAGAAACGATTCGATTACATATATTAAATATGAATATTAAAGAAATTGTATCTTTAGAGAGATTAAGAAATAATTTTGTGTTAAAAACTGATTAATGTAAATAATCAAATTGACAGAGAAAGGGAATGCGTAAAATAAATGTTAAATATCCATTACAATGAGATTTTAACATTCATTAAACATTATTATTTAAGATCACTGTTTCATTAATGAAAACGTGTTAATGTTACATTATTTTTATTAAAATTAATGCATCATATGTTTATTTATTTTGGCATATATTTCCCCTTGCACTTTTTATTGTTTCTAAAGTTATTATTATAATTATAATTATTATGATTATAATTACGATTATAATTATAATTATAATTATGATTGCAAAATTAAAAGTAACACTAAAATGGAACATATAAATTAATTGTATGTATTCATACATACCATTCCATTTTAGATTATATTATATATGTACATATATATATATATATATAACAATGTAAATTTATAAATATATATAAATACATATATATATATATGTATAAAAAGAGTATATATATATATATATATATATATATATATATATATATGTGTGTGTATTCATATATATGTATACTGTTGATATTTGTATTCCATTTTTGTATTACCTTTAATATTAATATTCATATTAATAATACCTCTGTAAACAATGTATACTGCAATAAAAGTCTCATATGCTTTATAATTAATACTATTTTAAATTCAAATATCTTCACGTCACTTTCTGCGATCACACTAAATATTATGAGATAAAAAGAGTAGAAAGAACAATAAGTAAAATTGATCGAAAAAACGCTAACAGCCACATTAATGTTACAACAAAATGAACAAATAATTACTTATCATAATTACTCGCATTAATTTTCTCACTTAATTTTTCAGATAACGTTTTACGAAATTTATGTTTTACACAAAGCATCAAAAATTCATGAAAGCAATTTAATGTGTAATATAATAATTTTAGCAAAGTCAATAATCTAATTAAAATCAGAATTTAAAGTTAACTAATACATGTAACGATGTCATAAACTAATAATTAATACATGTAGTGTATATAGATATCGTATGTATGTAGATATCAATAAAAAACTCCTTCAAAATTTTGAATCTCTGCTTCTCTGCTTGAATTATGTTAAGAATTGTTTTTATTGTTTTCATTGTATTCAATAAAATGATCTGCAAAGATAAGAGAACAGTAAGAGAACATCAAGAACCTGGATTACAGATGAATTATCAGAACCAGATCTAGACATCGCATTCGGCTGTTGGAGCGATCTTGCAGTGTTACTTGATGTAGCAGTATCACTAATCATCATCTTCAATAGACTCAGAATCGAATTTTCTTCGCTTACTGGGACGTTCTTGACAGCTGCTACAAGAAGAATATTGCTGGGATTAGATCTGCTGCTTGATTCAGTATCTTTAGTATTCATCTATTAGAATTTGAAAAATTACTTACGAGCTCGTTGATGGAGCAGTAGCGATATCTAAACTAGATATTTCAGGAGAATTTGTAACTTCGGAAACGTTCTGATGATCCTCAAAATAAGTTTTAACGAATAGATCCAGATCGTCAAGTACCTGCTGGTAGTTACTTGGTAAAGTATCTTTATCTTGTCTATTAAAAATTGAAAAATTATTTGAATTACTTATTAATTTACACAGAATATAAAATAAAATTTCTGGATTAATTAGTACGGTAAAAATGCATAAATGGTTACACATCACTGATTTTATCGCCGCTTAGATGTTATAGAGGAGATTATCTCGAGTAATTCTCCGCAAAAATTAAGTGGGAGAGAGTATTGATTTAGAAGATATAACAAGTTTGACAATTTTAATACTTTCCTTAAACAATATTAAAAAGTGTTAAAATTGTCAAATTTTAACTTATTATATCTTATAAACCTGTTATATCTTATATAAACTCTTGTCGTATAATATAAACTTATCTTATATAAACTTGTTATATCTTACAAACTTTAACTGTTATATTTTATAAATCAATGATATTTCTTATTTTTTATACATTTTTACCATCATTATTATAAAATCTAGCTTTACTTGTATGTACGCAATATATATTAACAAGTCCTTCAACCATTATTTTTTAATACAATACTTTTATAAAAATATCATCGAAAATGAATATTCGATATTCTCAAAACAATTCCAAATCCAAATATAAAAATTCTTAAAAGCGATTAATTAATTTTTAAAATAATTATTTTATTCTAAGTTTTAAAATTATTATTTAATTTTTTAAACAATCGCTCAAGAATTTTTATATTTAGATTTGAAATTGTTTTGAGAATATCGAATATTCAAGTTAATCTGTCATAATATTTTGATTATGTTATGATAATTTATTAAATAAACTGTTATGATAATTTAAACTATTATGATATTTTGATATAATAACAACCTAACAATAAAAGTTAAAAATTAACTCGAATATATACAAAACATTTGTCAAAACTATTTGTCAAAAATATTTGTAAATACGTGTTATACATATCTAAATTGTATAATTTTAATTTCCGTGATACACGCACATTCTTCTTATTATATACAAAAGTGTATATGTATAGTTGATTTAAAAGTGATAATTTAGTAATATTCATCTTTCTCTTACTCTTGGTTTTCCAAAGGAACTGAATCGTTATACTGATCGACTATACGATTGATCATATTTTCAATATCGACATTTGAAGGAATATTGTCTGCACATTTATTACATTCCTTATTTGCCTCTGTTGTTTTGGATTCTTCACTGTCATGATGGACAAGACCAGAACTGGTAGATGATTTGAAGCTGGATTGAACAGTAGCATACTTATATTTCGCAAAAGAAAGTCCTATGAATTTTTTACAAGCACTTAGTGGATTGTAATCAGGATTTCCAGACAAAACATTAGAATCAGAAGGTGGCGTCGGATGACCAGTTAAAGATACATTTTCAATATTTTTAGGAAATGAAGAATTTCTGAAACGATTTACTAATCTGCAATAAAAAAATAAAAATTGCTGGATTAATCAATCTCATATCTATCTTCAATTATGTATACAATATATGTATATTATCAAGCACAAAATATTATCGAAAACTTTTGTGTATATATATATATATATCGGGTAAAAATTTCAATATACAAATATAAAATTTTTACCCGATTATTTAAAACATTTTCATATTTCTTCACAATTTATGTTTATGTAAAGCAAATTATCTCTCTCGATTACGAATCTAATCGTTACTAAATTTTAAATTTATATGTATATATTATGATATTTCGACGTAACAACTTAACATTAAACTATATTGATCCATACATACAAAATCTTTGTAATAAACAATTTCTAAATATCTGGATTTTATAATTTTATCTATGATATATAAATGAATAGAAAAAGAATTAAATCAATATATATAATATTCAATTTCTCTTACTCTTGAACAGGAGCGATTTCCAAAGGAAGGTTTTCTAAGCCATGCTGGATCAAATGCTTTACCCAGCTGATACCGTTGTTATGTGATAAAGGATTTGAACTCTTACATGTTTTGCACCGCTTTATTGTTATCACTTCATACTTCGTATCGTAATCTTCTTTACAATACATCAGTTTCTCTATCCATTCTTTAAGATCCGTCCAATTACTTTTATGAACGCCATGAAATTTATTTAAATGGTCTGTCATTTCAGACGAAATCCCGTGTGTTATTGCATAGAATGGAAGATCGCACCGTTTGCACGTTGCTGTTCTCTTTGAAATATCATAAGAATAATATATATCCAAATTTATATTCAAATTTGAACTTTGGATATTTCTTGTATAAATTTTATCATGCTCAGTGTCCAGATGAATCTTCAATGCTGTATCTTTGTGTAGGATAGTCTTAAGAATTGTATCACAAATATCGCATATTACATTATGCATACTTATTTCCGTAAAATAATTCCATTGCCAGCCCCTCTTTTCAGACATGATGTTCGTTATGTTTCACAGATCGAACTACTAAATAAGAATGTTTTGAAGATACAGTACAGAAATAATAAAAGCTTATGTATAGAAAAAAAGAAAGACAGATTTCGAAAAGATGTGTGATTGTATAAATATAAATATTGATACACCGTCTAAATCTAGCTAACATATTTGTCTGATTTGTATTTATTTAACAATATTAATTTATAATAGATGAAGAGATTCTCGTAAAATATCACATCGATATATTTTTATTTATACCGTGGACAATTAAAGTTAAAAATTACAATCACAATTTCTTAAAACCGATTATATAATATTGCCTTTCCAATTAGATTTACATTTATATATTCGTTATTAAATTTTTGAATCTGTTATTAAACTTTCACTGAAATTTTCGATAACCTGCATTCAAGTATATTTGACAAAAATTAAAACAATAGGAATATAAATAGTAATCAATATTAAATTTTCTTTTCAATATACCAAATTTAATAATAAATTCTCAATTTAACTATAAATTTTTCTGTAATTTTTCTGTGTTATCATTTCTTTATTATTAATAGATAAAAGTTGTTATTTTATTAGAATTTTAATTAAAATATTCATATAAGAACTCAAGTATTTATATATAATTTTAATTATTATTCAGATTAAAAAATTTTTACCTAATTACTTAGATATTTATTTCTATTTTTTCAATTTTAGAAATTATTGGTTATATTTGAATTATAAATAAGTGATAAATTTTTGAATTGTTGTATCTAGATGAAACATTAGTTTGATTCCAATACTCATAATATTTGTTAAACGCAAGTGCGATATGTTTTTCGAATAATATTTGTGAAACAAATATTAGACATCTGAATTTTATATTCGTCTTCATAATCATACGTTTTTTAAATTATATTTTGTTTATTTTATTACAATAAATATACAAACTGTTTTATTTATCGAGATCTATCACTCCTTTAAGTTTGTCGCAAATGTCCGGAAACACCCTGTATATATTAATATTTTTATGTATTACATTTCTGCATTTTATTTATGTATTTCTGCATATGTAGTGTATCTTGATATATGTATGTGTATGTGAAGTACATGTATCAAAGAACGATTTAACACATAAATTAGTAATATTTATCTAAAATTTACTACTATTTTTCTTATTTTCGTGTAATTTACCGTTCTTGGCCTGATCTTAGCAAGTACATTGTTTTAATGAGGACCAATCGAATGTTTTATTATGTTGAAAGAATTATTTCTTAGGAAAATGTTACTATATATAAGTTTTATACGGTGTCTTTTTATAATATTGATTTATCCATATAGATTTATTATTATATTTGTCACATGTTCATACTTCTTGATTAAATGAAAAATGTTGGCGCGTTTAATAACGTACCTCATTAAACAGTTGATCGTTATATATAACTCACATATAAAAATTGCATCTTATTGTCTTATTATTATTATTTAATATTATCTCATTTTGTTATGTCTGATTTTCTTGTGAGATATTATTATCATGCACATGTTAAACTTTTATGTATTTTTTAAATGTATATATTTTTTTTCAATCAAAGGGCATTACAAATACTACATCTTACTTCCTATCGTCTTTAAGTGTGAATTCTTACGTACACACAGCTGATAGATCTTCTCTGTATTCCCGATATTCATTTTCTATCATAAATCGTACATTAATGAATACAAAAGAAATAATTTGTTCTAACGAATAACATACGAAGAATACAGAAACTTGTAAAAGAAAAGGAATAGGATAATTAAAGATGAATAATTTTATGTAAAAATGTAAATATGGATATAAAGAGTTTAAATCTTAACGTGTCTTAATTTTTATAATTGTTGTTAATCTGTGATGTGAATCAATAATTCAATTGATGAAACATTTGTAACAAAGAATTATAATTAATTGCAAATATTACACAATTGATGTTCATATTAAAAATGTTCAATTCTCGCGAATAGTTTTGAATTACAAAGTAAAGATTAATTCTTTTAAAGCATGAATCATCAAATTAATAAAAAAAACATGATAAAGAAGTTAAATATGACAATAAATTTCTGTCCTTTGTAATAATTATAAATAATTGTAATAATTTAAAATATATATTATCACATTTATTTAATAATGTCATTTTATTTCAGATTACAACAATTTTATATTATTTTCATTATATATATATATATATATATATATATATATATATATATATATATATATATATCCAATCAATGCATGTCAATAAATTCAAAACATATACTGAAATATAATATCTGTTTAAATATTTTTGGTAATACATGAGCAACATGTTAAGAAAATTATCATCCCATCAGTAATAGACTCATGTCATAAAATATGTTATCAGATATTATATTTCATATATATATATATATATATATATATATATCCATTGTGATTTTGGATTTGAAAACAATCAGCATATCACAATTCATCTACGATGGGCAACATGTAGATACATATTTCTGAGTCGATCTTGGTCCGCAACCATCTAGCAAGGGTGACAATGTACCCGATGAATACGAATACTAGGAGAGAAGTAATAGAGAATATTATAGTATCTAAAAATCTATTAAAATACACATTTTTTTTGATAATTATTGTATTCAAAGCCTGTATCCTAATACGTAGAAAAAGCATTTTTTTCTACTTTTTAGCATAGATTCTCTTAGAGCATATACAATAACATATACGTCATATTAGAACTGTCGAGTAATATGATGGTTTTTAACATAGATAAATTGAGTATTTTTGACGTAAAAACTAAATCGAATTATGGTGCCATTATTATGGAACCCGATGGACTCAATACCGCCATCATTGATGAAAAATTATCAAGCAAACGTAATCTTTTCCGAATGCGTTCACCTTTATAAGCGATATCAAGTTGCCTGAAAAATCTTCGGCCCGCAGATTATCATTTAACGAGATAGATCGAGTCGGCACGTATATTAATGTAAATTATACATCGGTGTTATTACTTAAAGAAAATTATTAATATATTATGTGGGAACAAATTTTAATTATTTTTACGTTTTTAGTCGAATATGAATACATGGTTTTTGGATTGTCCGATTCGGAGGACTCGAGTCAAATGGAAGGTGCAGACGTCGGTGTAGCCATTGGATATATGGACGATACCCGTAGATATGTTACGGACTACAATATTACAGCAAAGGCGCCAGTGCGGAAAATTGTTTAATGTGATTCTATGAAAAAAAGAAAAAGTAACGATAGACAATATAAATATCTGAATGATTTCAGTGTGGGAAAATTCTCGACCAGTACAAACGCGTTTGTAGAGACGAGCTTTTTGGCAGTTTGAATAACAATCAGCGTTACACCGCGGTAAGAGAGAACGGAATCAACGTCATCACATATAGGCTTATTTCATGTGAGTTATACGAGAGCTAGCACATTTCTCACATACAAACATGTTGTAATATATAATTTTATTTTTATAGCTGATCCTAAAGACAAAGATTTTCCCATGGATTAAACCGGTATATGTGATTTGGGCATTGGGCAGACTCGATAAAATTAATAACGAACCAAGCTTTCACGATTTGTATCCAAGAAGCGAATACGTAGTACTCGAATTAAATCTTAAAGAAGCAGACAATACATGCGATCATTAATTTTACAGAGATCAGCAGCAAACTCTCTCGGAAGTGCGAAGAATTTAAAACGTTTCTTTATTTTATAATCGAATTGCGATTTTTTTATTTTAATCACGTTTCTCATTCTCTTTTTAGAGAACCTTGGAAAAAACAGAAATAATTGACAGAAGCGTTTGAACTTTCCGAGCAACTATTGGACCCTCTGGAGAAGGAAAAGGATTTCTGGAAACCACGGGTATAAATTTCCTGATCTATTTAGACTCGTACTTAGATTGTTTTACAATACATTAAATTAATAATGTTTATATTTACAGGAAAACCATCGGTAAATCTTGCCTGGTACATCGAAGGTGCGCTGATACCCGAGTTGCACTTACGACGCGGATTAACGTACAGCTTTCGTGTTTACGGCGGAAATAATCCGCACAGCGCAAACGTGTACCATCCTTTAATAATAACCGATGATCCTCACGGAGGATACGATACGCTCAGCGATCTTGCGCAAAGTAAGATTAGGGTGTTAGCTGGAATTGAATTTACTAGAACAGGCTGACCGCGACCGACCGCGGGGGTTGGTAGATTCATTCACTCTCCCTCTTATACCGCAATAGACACTGTTTGTTATATGAATAGTGTAGAAATAGCAAATAAGGCAAGTTATTTTGTTTCGATAAGCATAACGATCGAGATAGAAGATTGAATGATTCTTTTCCGTCATTTAAAAAATTCAATAGAACTCTGCATGCAAATCTGCGAGCCAAATAAAGACTGTTTCTCGAATAAATCCGATTTATCGAACGTCATTTCGAACTTTTATCTCATGTCACACAAATTTAAACTGACTAAACTTTCGAAATACTCGTGTTTTTATTACCATAAAATGAATCTTGCTTATATAAATGACTGTATTCGTAAGAGACGGTGAGATTTTAACAGTGAGTCCGAATTCATCGCGACCCGAGCTGATTTATTACAACTTGTTTACTCATCCAAACATGGGATGGAAGATTCACGTAATCGATACTTACACAAGGAATAGTGCGACTGCACGTAAGTTATGATAACTTATGTGCAGTGATTGTGTTTTCTCATCTATGATAAAGTTAAATATAATATAAGGAAGATATATTATGTCGAAAACTTCTTGCAACTTACAAAAAGATACATAGAATCAAAATTCGCTAGTTTTACAACTTATACCAAATTAGCATGTACATCGCGATAATACAATGTAAAGATGATAAAAATCACCATGTATTATTTTTCTTGAGTTATATTAATAGTATTATTTATATTGAGTTATATTAGTAGTTCCTACAATAAGTTGCGTTCGTTATAAAAATTTGTATAATTAATAAAATATAATAAAATGTATAATTAATAATTGTATAATTAATAAAATATAATAATATAATAACAAATTGAAGAACAAGTGAGTAAAAACGTGGAAGAAAAACTCATTAAATTGTTGCAATATTCTTTTATTCTGCTTATTAAATAGGATGTCGTGAATATAACACAATATGAAAGATAATATTGTATGTATTAATATGCAATTATATATGCATACGCAATTTATGTCGTATTTGCTTTAATGGTAAGTTATAAAAGTAATCAAAATGGAAAGAAAGAAAGAAACAACTTTAATTAAAGAAACGCTTCGATTACATATATTAAATATGAATATTAAAGATATTGTTACTTTAGAATATCTTTAGAGAGATTAAGAAATGGTTTTGTATTAAAAACTGAATGTAAATGTAATGTAAATAATCATCAAATTGACAGAGAAAAGGAATGCGTAAAATAAATCTTAAATATCCATTACAATGAGATTTTACCATTCATTAAACATTATTATTTAAGATCACTGTTTCATTAATGAAAACGTGTTAATGTTACATTATTTTTATTAAAATTAATGCATCATATGTTTATTTATTTTGGCATATATTTCCCCATGCACTTTTTATTGTTTCTAAAGTTATCATTATAATTAAGTTTCTAAAACTTTTTAAAATTATAAACATGTTTCTAAAATTAATATTATAATTATAATTATTATGATTATAATTACGATTATAATTATAATTTAATTATGATTGCAAAATTAAAAGTAACACTAAAATGGAGCATATAAATTAATTGCATGTATTCATAAATATCATTCCATTTTAGATTATATTATATATGTATATATATATATATATATATATATATATATATACACAAACATACATATTATATATATATATATATATATATATATATATATATATATATATAAATTTATAAATATATATAAATACATATATATATATATATATATATATATATATATATATATAAAGAGTATATATATATATATATATATATATATATATATATATGTATGTATGTATGTATGTATGTATGTAGGTATGTATGTATGTATGTATGTATATATATATATATATATATATATATATATATATATGTATGTATGTATGTATGTATATATATATATATATATATATATATATATATATATATATGTATGTATATATATATATGTATGTATATATATATATGTATGTGTGTATTCATATATATGTATACTGTTGATATTCGTATTCCATTTTTGTATTACCTTTAATATTAATATTCATATTAATAATACCTCTGTAAACAATGTACACTGCAATAAAAGTCTCATATGCTTTATAATTAATACTACTTTAAATTCGAATATTTTCACGTCGCTTTCTGCGATCACACTAAATATTATGAGATAAAAAAAGTAGAAAGAACAATAAGTAAAATTGACCGAAAAAACGCTAACACCGCCATATTAATGTTACAAAAAAATGAACAAATAATTACTTATCATAATTACTCGCATTAATTTCCTCACTTAATTTTTCCTATAACATTTTACCAAATTTATGTTTTACACAAAGCATCAAAAATTCATGAAAGCAATTTAATGTGTAATGTAATAATTTTAGCAAAGTCAATAATCTAATTAAAATCAGAATTTAAAGTTAACTAATACATGTAACGATGTCATAAACTAATAATTAATACATGTAGTGTATATAGATATCGTATGTATGTAGGTATAATTAATATCTCGTTCAAAATTTTGAATCTTTGCTTCTCTGCTTGAATTATGTTAAGAATTGTTTTTATTGTTTTCATTGTATTCATTAAAATGATCTGCAAAGATAAGAGAACAGTAAGAGAACGTCAAGAACCTGGATTACAGATGAATTATCAGAATCAGATCTAGACATCGCATTCGGCTGTTGGAGCGATCTTGCGGTGTTACTTGATGTGGCAGTATCACTAATCATCTTCTTCAATAGACTCAGAATCGAATTTTCTTCGTTTACTGGGACGTTCTTGACAGCTGCTACAAGAAGAATATTGCTGGGATTAGATCTGCTGCTTGATTCAGTATCTTTAGTATTCATCTATTAGAAGTTGAAAAATTACTTACGAGCTCGTTGATGGAGCAGTAGCGATATCTAAACTAGATATTTCAGGAGAATTTGTAAGTTCGGAAACGTTCTGATGATCCTCAAAATAAGTTTCAAAGAATAGATCCAGATCGTCAAGTACCTGCTGGTAGTTACTTGGTAAAGTATCTTTATCTTGTCTATTAAAAATTGAAAACTTATTTGAATTATTTATTAATTTACACAGAATATAAAATAAAAATTTCTGGATTAATTAGTACGCTAAAAATGCATAAATGGTTACACATCACTGATTTTATCGCCGCTTAGATGTTATAGAGGAGATTATCTCGAGTAATTCTCCGCAAAAATTAAGTGGGAGAGAGTATTGATTTAGAAGATATAACAAGTTTGACAATTTTAACACTTTTCTTAAACAATATTAAAATGTGTTAAAATTATCAAATTTTAACTTATTATATCTTATAAACCTGTTATATCTTATATAACAGGTCTTATAAACTCTTGTCGTATAATATAAACTTATCTTATATAAACTTGTTATATCTTACAAACTTTAACTGTTATATTTTATAAATCAATGATATTTCTTATTTTTTATACATTTTTACCATCATTATTATAAAATCTAGCTTTACTTATGTGCGCAATATATATTAACAAGTCCTTCAACCATTATTTTTTAATATAATACTTTTATAAAAATATCATCGAAAATGAATATTCGATATTCTCAAAGCAATTCCAAATCCAAATATAAAAATTCTTAAAAGCGATTAATTAATTTTTAAAATAATTATTTTATTGTAAGTTTTAAAATTATTATTTCATTTTTTAAACAATCGCTCAAGAATTTTTATATTTAGATTTGAAATTGTTTTGAGAATATCGAATATTCAAGTTAATCTGTCATAATATTTTGATTATGTTATGATAATTTATTAAATAAACTGTTATGATAATTTAAACTATTATGATATTTTGATATAATAACAACCTAACAATAAAAGTTAAAAATTAACTCGAATATATACAAAATATTTGTCAAAACTATTTGTCAAAAATATTTGTAAATACGTGTTATACATATCTAAATTTTATAATTTTAACTTCCGTGATACACGCACATTCTTCTTATTGTATACAAAAGTGTATATGTATAGTTGAGTTAAAAGTGATAATTTAGTAATATTCATCTTTCTCTTACTCTTGGTTTTCCAAAGGAACTGAATCGTTATACTGATCGACTATACGATTGATCATCTTTTCAATATCGTCATTTGAAGGAATATTGTCTGCACATTTATTACATTCCTTATTTGCCTCTGTTGTTTTGGATTCGTCACTGTCATGATGGACAAGACCAGAACTGGTAGATGATTTGAAGCTGGATTGAACAACAGCAGACTTATATTTGGCAAAAGAAAGTCCTATGAATTTTTTACAAGCACTTAGTGGATTGTAATCAGGATTTCCAGACAAAACATTAGAATCAGAAGGTGGCGTCGGATGACCAGTTAAAGATACATTTTCAACATTTTTAGGAAATGAAAAATTTCTGAAACGATATACTAATCTGCAATAAAAAAATAAAAATTGCTGGATTAATCAATCTCATATCTATCTTCAATTATGTGTACAATATATGTATATTATCAAGCTCAAAATAACATCGAAAACTTTTATATATATATATATATATATATATATAAATTATATATATATTATATATAAATTATATATATATATATATATATATATATATATTCAAAAATTTAAATATACAAATATAAAAATTTTTACCCGATTATTTAAAACATTTTCATATTTATTCACAATTTATGTTTATGTAAAGCAAATTATCTTTCTCAATTACGAAACTAATCGAGAGATTTTACTAAATTTTAAGTGTATATGTATATATTATGATATTTCGACATAACAACTTAACAATAAACTATATTGATCCAAACATACAAAATCTTTGTAATAAACAATTTCTAAATATCTGGATTTTATAATTTTATCTATGATATATAAATGAATAAAAAAAGAATTAAATCAATATATATAATATTCAATTTCTCTTACTCTTGAACAGGAGCGATTTCCAAAGGAAGGTATTCTAAGCCATGCTGGATCAAATGCTTTACCCAGCTGATACCGTTGTTATGTGATAAAGGATTTGAACTCCTACATGTTTGGCACCGCATTATTGTCATCACTTCATAATTCCTAACGTAATCTTGTCTACAATTGTTCATATGTCTACATATCCATTTTATAAGATCCGTCCAATTATCTTTACGAACGTCATGAAATTTATTTAAATGGTCTGTCATTTGAGACGAAATCCTGTGTGTCATTGGATAGAATGGAAGTTCGCACCGTTTGCATGTTGCTGTTCTCTTTGAAATATCATAAGAATAATATATATCCAAATTTGAACTTTCGATATTTTTTGTATAAATTTTATCATGCTCAGCGTCCAGATGAATCTTCAATGCTCTTTCTTTGTGTAGGGTAGTCTTAAGAATTGTATCACAAATATCACATATTACGTTATGCATACTTATTTCCGTAAAATAATTCCATTGCCAGCCCCTCTTTTCAGACATGATGTTCGTTATGTTTCACAGATCGAACTACTAAATAAGAATGTTTTGAAGATACAGTATAGAAATAATAAAAGCTGGTGTATAGAAAAAGTGAAAGACAGATTGCGAAAAGACGTGTGATTATATAAATATAAATATTGATACACCGTCTAAATCTAGCTAACATATTTGTCTGATTTGTATTTATTTAACAATATTATTTTATAATAGATGAAGAGATTCTCCTAAAATATCACATCGATATATTTTTATTTATACTGTGGACAATTAAAGTTAAAAATTACAATCACAATTTCTTAAAACCGATTATATAATATTGCCTTTCCAATTAAATTTATATATTCGTTATTAAATTTTTGAATCTGTTATTAAACTTTCACTGAAATTTTCGATAACCTGCATTCAAGTATATTTGACAAAAATTAAAACAATAGGAATATAAATAGTAATCAATATTAAATTTTCTTTTCAATATACTAAATTTAATAATAAATTCTCAATTTAACAATAAATTTTTCTTTAGTCATTTCTTTATTATTAATAGATTCTTTATTATTAATAGATTCTTTATTATTAATAGATGAAAGTTGTTATTTTATTAGAATTTTAATTAAAATATTCATAAGAACTCAAGTATTTATATATAATTTTAATTATTATTCAGATTAAAAAATTTTTACCTAATTACTTAGATATTTATTTCTATTTTTTCAATTTTAGAAATTATTGGTTATATTTGAATTATAAATAAATGATAAATTTTTGAATTGTTGTATCTAGATGAAACATTAGTTTGATTCCAATACTTATAATATTTGTTAAACGCAAGTGCGATATGTTTTTCGAATAATATTTGTGAAACAAATATTAGACATCTGAATTTTATATTCGTCTTCATATACATACGAGGATGGCCCTGATACATGGATTTACATGCACACACATATCATTATATGTATATATGTATGTATGTATGTATATGTATTTATTTTTTCCATATATATATATACACAGGGTGTTTCCGGACATTTGCGACAAATTTAAAGGTGTGATAGATTTCGATAAATTTTTGTTAAGCAACTCGTGTCTGGCGATGCCTCCTTAAGGCGCCAGGCTGCGATGAATGCTATTTGATTTCAATGTGGTTAGATAAAAATAAAAATATCATACGTTTTTTAAATTATATTTTGTTTATTTTATTACAATAAATGTTCAAATTGTTTCATTTATTGAGATCTATCACTCCTTTAAGTTTATCGCAAATGTCCGGAAACACCCTGTATATATTAATATCTATATGTATTACATTTCTGTATTTTATTTATGTATTTCTGCATATGTAGTGTATCTTGATATATGTACGTGAAGTACATGTATCAAAGAGCGATTCAAAGAAATAAATTAGTAATATTTATCTAAAATTTACTGCAATTTTTCTTATTTTTTTGTAATTTACCGTTCTCGGCCTGATCTTAGCAAGTACATTGTTTTAATGAGGACCAATCAAATGTTTTATTATGTTGAAAGAATTATTTCTTTGGAAAATGTTACTATATATAAGTTTTATACTGTGTCTTTTTATAATATTGATTTATCCATATAGATTTATTATTATTTTTGTCACATGTTCATACTTCTTGATTAAATGAAAAATGTTGGCGCGTTTAATAACGTACCTCATTAAACAGTTTATCGTTATATAAAACTCACATATAAAAATTTTTTATTAAGTTTTGCCTCCCTCTCTCTCTCTCTCTCTCTCTCTCTCTGTCATCAGCAATAGTGCATCTTATTGTCTTATTATTATTATTTAATAATATCTCATATTGTTATCTTTGATTTTCTTGTAAGATATTACTATCATACACATGTTAAACTTTTATGTATTTTTTAAATGTATATATTTTTTTTCAATCAAAGGGCATTACAAATACTACATCTTACTTCCTATCGTCTTTAAGTGTGAATTCTTACGTACACACAGCTGATAGATCTTCTCTGTATTCCCGATATTCGCTTTTTATCATAAATCGTACATTAATGAATACAAAAGAAATAATTTGTTCTAACGAAAAACATACGAAGAATACAGAAACTTGTAAAAGAAAAGGAAAAGGATAATTAAAGATAAATAATTTTATGTAAAACTGTAAATATGGATATAAAGAGTTTAAATCTTAACGTGCCTTAATTTTTATAATTAGTTGTTAATCTGTGTTGTGAATCAATAATTCAATTGATGAAACATTTGTAACAAAGAATTATAATTAATTGCAAATATTACACAATTGATGTTCATATTAAAAATGTTCAATTCTCGCGAATAGTTATGAATTACAAAGTAAAGATTAATTCTTTGAAAGCATGAATCATCAAATTAATAAAAGAAAATATGATAAAGAAGTTAAATATGACAATAAATTTCTGTTTGTCTTTTGTGTAATAACTATAAATTTAAAATATATATTATCACATTTATTTAATAATGTCATTATATTTCAGATTACAATTTTATATTATTTTCATTATATGTATATATATATATTGGATATATATATATATATATATATATATATATATATATATATATCCAATCAATGAATGTCAACAAATTCAAAACATATACAGAAACATAATATCTGTTTAAATATTTTTGGTAATACATGCACAACATGTTAAGAAAATTATCATCTCATCAGTAATAGACTCACGTCATAAAATATGTTATCAGATATTATATTTCATATATATATATATATATATATATATATATATATATATATATATATATATATATATAAAATTTGATCCACCCACGCCTCAAAAAATGTCACAGTTGTCGAAAAGATCTGACAGTGTCTCGTCAGAATCCATTGTGATTTTGGATTTGAAAACAACAGCATATCACAATTCATCTACGATGGGCAAGATGTAGATACACATTTCTGAGTCGATCTTGGTCCGCAACCATCTAGCAAGGGCGACAATGTACCCGATGAATACGAATACTAGGAGAGAAATAATAGAGAATATTATAATTTTTAAAAATCTATTAAAATACACATTTTTTTGATAATTATTGTATTCAAAGCTTGTATCTTAAAACGTAGAAAGAACATTTTTTTCTACTTTTTAGCATAGATTCTCTTAGAGCATATACAATAACATATACGTCATATTAGAACTGTCGAGTAATATGATGGTTTTTAACATAGATAAATTGAGTATTTTTGACGTAAAAACTAAATCGAATTATGGTGCCATTATTATGGAACCCGATGGACTCAATACCGCCATCATTGATGAAAAATTATCAAGCAAACGTAATCTTTTCCGAATGCGTTCACCTTTATAAGCGATATCAAGTTGCCTAAAAAATCTTCGGCCCGCAGATTATCATTTAACGAGATAGATCGAGTCGGCACGTATATTAATGTAAATTATACATCGGTGTTATTACTTAAAGAAAATTATTAATATATTATGTGGGAACAAATTTTAATTATTTTTAGTCGAATATGAATACATGGTTTTTGGATTGTCCGATTCGGAGGACTCGAGTCAAATGGAAGGTGCAGACGTCGGTGTAGCCATTGGATATATGGACGATAATTACGATTATAATTATAATTATAATTATGATTGCAAAATGAAAAGTAACACTAAAATGGAGCATATAAATTAATTGCATGTATTCATACATATCATTCTATTTTAGATTATATTATATGTGTATATATATATATATATATATATATATATATAATACACACACACACACACACACACACACACACACACACACACACATATATATATAACAATATAAATTTATAAATATATATAAATACATATATATATATATATATATATATATATATATAAAGAGTATATATATATATATATGTATGTATGTGTGTATTCATATATATGTATACTGTTGATATTCGTATTCCATTTTTGTATTACTTTTAATATTAATATTCATATTAATAATACCTCTGTAAACAATGTATACTGCAATAAAAGTCTCATATGCTTTATAATTAATACTACTTTAAATTCGAATATTTTCACGTCACTTTCTGCGATCACACTAAATATTATGAGATAAAAAAAGTAGAAAGAACAATAAGTAAAATTGACCGAAAAAACGCTAACACCGCCATATTAATGTTACAAAAAAATGAACAAATAATTACTTATCATAATTACTCGCATTAATTTTCTCACTTAATTTTTCCTATAACGTTTTACCAAATTTATGTTTTACACAAAGCATCAAAAATTCATGAAAGCAATTTAATGTGTAATGTAATAATTTTAGCAAAGTCAATAATCTAATTAAAATCAGAATTTAAAGTTAACTAATGCATGTAACGATGTCATAAACTAATAATTAATACATGTAGTTTATATAGATATCGTATGTATGTAGGTATCATTAATATCTCGTTCAAAATTTTGAATCTCTGCTTCTCTGCTTGAATTATGTTAAGAATTGTTTTTATTGTTTTCATTGTATTCATTAAAATGATCTGCAAAGATAAGAGAACAGTAAGAGAACATCAAGAACCTGGATTACAGATGAATTATCAGAACCAGATCTAGACATCGCATTCGGCTGTTGGAGCGATTTTGCGGTGTTACTTGATGTAGCAGTATCACTAATCATCTTCTTCAATAGACTCAGAATCGAATTTTCTTCGTTTACTGGGACGTTCTTGACAGCTGCTACAAGAAGAATATTGCTGGGATTAGATCTGCTGCTTGATTCAGTATCTTTAGTATTCATCTATTAGAAGTTGAAAAATTACTTACGAACTCGTTGATGGAGCAGTAGCGATATCTAAACTAGATATTTCAGGAGAATTTGTAAGTTCGGAAACGTTCTGATGATCCTCAAAATAAGTTTTAAAGAATAGATCCAGATCGTCAAGTACCTGCTGGTAGTTACTTGGTAAAGTATCTTTATCTTGTCTATTAAAAATTGAAAAATTATTTGAATTACTTATTAATTTTCACAGAATATAAAATATAAATTTCTGGATTAATTAGTACGGTAAAAATGCATAAATGGTTACACATCACTGATTTTATCGCCGCTTAGATGTTATAGAGGAGATTATCTCGAGTAATTCTCCGCAAAAATTAAGTGGGAGAGAGTATTGATTTAGAAGATATAACAAGTTTGACAATTTTACACTTTTCTTAAACAATATTAAAAAGTGTTAAAATTATCAAATTTTAACTTATTATATCTTATAAACCTGTTATATCTTATATAAACTCTTGTCGTATAATATAAACTTATTTTATATAAACTCTTGTCGTATAATATAAACTTATCTTATATAAACTTGTAATATCTTACAAACTTTAACTGTTATATTTTATAAATCAATGATATTTCTTATTTTTTATACATGTTTACCATCATTATTATAAAATCTAGCTTTACTTATGTGCGCAATATATATTAACAAGTCCTTCAACCATTATTTTTTAATATAATACTTTTATAAAAATATCATCGAAAATGAATATTCGATATTCTCAAAGCAATTCCAAATCCAAATATAAAAATTCTTAAAAGCGATTAATTAATTTTTAAAATAATTATTTTATTGTAAGTTTTAAAATTATTATTTCATTTTTTAAACAATCGCTCAAGAATTTTTATATTTAGATTTGAAATTGTTTTGAGAATATCGAATATTCAAGTTAATCTGTCATAATATTTTGATTATGTTATGATAATTTATTAAATAAACTGTTATGATAATTTAAACTATTATGATATTTTGATATAATAACAACCTAACAATAAAAGTTAAAAATTAACTCGAATATATACAAAACATTTGTCAAAACTATTTGTCAAAAATATTTGTAAATACGTGTTATACATATCTAAATTGTATTATTTTAATTTCCGTGATACACGCACATTCTTCTTATTGTATACAAAAGTGTATATGTATAGTTGATTTAAAAGTGATAATTTAGTAATATTCATCTTTCTCTTACTCTTGGTTTTCCAAAGGAACTGAATCGTTATACTGATCGACTATACGATTGATCATCTTTTCAATATCGTCATTTGAAGGAATATTGTCTGCACATTTATTACATTCCTTATTTGCCTCTGTTGTTTTGGATTCTTCACTGTCATGATGGACAAGACCAGAACTGGTAGATGATTTGAAGCTGGATTGAACAGCAGCAGACTTATATTTGGCAAAAGAAAGTCCTATGAATTTTTTACAAGCACTTAGTGGATTGTAATCAGGATTTCCAGACAAAACATTAGAATCAGAAGGTGGCGTCGGATGATCAGTTAAAGATACATTTTCAACATTTTTAGGAAATGAAGAATTTCTGAAACGATTTACTAATCTGCAATAAAAAAATAAAAATTGCTGGATTAATCAATATCTATCTTCAATTATGTGTACAATATATGTATATTATCAAGCTCAAAATATCATCGAAAACTTTTATATATATATATATATATATATATATATATATACAGGGTGACCCATTTTAACTTAGGCAGCCAAATAACTCGAAAAATAAGCAAGATAGAGAAAAATGTTTTAGACAAAAGTTGTATGGTTTCGAGGGGGCCATAAGATGGTATCATTGGTTTGACCTTGAAGAGTCATTTGAAGGTCACGTGAAGGTCACTTCAATTTTTTTAAATGGAATACCCTATATATTTTTGTACATTCTTGTAGCTCATCTCGAGAGCTTTCCAAAACACTATAATTAAGTACATTTTCGTTAAGTACTTTTTGAGTTATGAGGCTTGAAATAATTTCTTAATTTTACATAAACCGTAAAATATCTTGTAAAATATTCATTTTTCGATTATCTTACCTTAATACTTTTATGTACAAAATAATGAGAGGAATCAATTGGTGTAAAGAAAACACATAGTTGTTTTTAAGAAAAAATATGGAATTGTTAATTGCAAATTACATATTTTTTCTTCGAAACAACTATGTGTTTTCTTTACACCAATTGATTCCTCTCATTATTTTGTACATAAAACTATTAAGGTAAGGTAATCGAAAAATGAATATTTTACAAGATATTTTACGGTTTATGTAAAATTAAGAAATTATTTCAAGCCTCATAACTCAAAAAGTACTTAACGAAAATGTACTTAATTATAGTGTTTTGGAAAGCTCTCGAAATAAGCTACAAGAATGTACAAAAATATATAGGATGTTCCATTTATAAAAAATTGAAGTGACCTTCACGTGACCTTCAAATGACTCTTCAAGGTCAAACCAATGATACCATCTTATGGCCCCCTCGAAACCATACAACTTTTGTCTAAAACATTTTTCTCTATCTTGCTTATTTTTCGAGTTATTTGGCTGCCTAAGTTAAAATGGGTCACCCTGTATATATATATATTTATATAAATATTCTCAAAAATTTCAATATACAAATATAAAAATTTTTACCCGATTATTTAAAACATTTTCATATTTATTCACAATTTATGTTTATGTAAAGCAAATTATCTCTCTCGATTACGAATCTAATCGTTACTAAATTTTAAATTTATATGTATATATTATGATATTTCGACGTAACAACTTAACATTAAACTATATTGATCCATACATACAAAATCTTTGTAATAAACAATTTCTAAATATCTGGATTTTATAATTTTATCTATGATATATAAATGAATAGAAAAAGAATTAAATCAATATATATAATATTCAATTTCTCTTACTCTTGAACAGGAGCGATTTCCAAAGGAAGGTTTTCTAAGCCATGCTGGATCAAATGCTTTACCCAGCTGATACCGTTGTTATGTGATATAGGATTTGAACTCTTACATGTTTTGCACCGTTTTATTGTCATCACTTCAAAATTCGTAACGTAATCTTGTCTACAATTCTTCATATGTCTACATATCCATTTTTTAAGATCCGTCCAATTACTTTTATGAACGCCATGAAATTTATTTAAATGTTTTGTCACTTGAGACGAAATCTCGTGTGTTATTGGATAGAATGGAAGATAGCACTGTTTGCATGTTGCTGTTCTCTTTGGAATATCATAAGAATAATATATATCCAAATTTGAACTTTCGATATTTTTTGTATAAATTTTATCATGCTCAGCGTCCAGATGCATCTTCATAGCTGTTTCTTTGTGTAGTATAGTCTTAAGAATTGTATCACAAATATCGCATATTACATTATGCATACTTATTTCCGTAAAATAATTCCATTGCCAGCCCCTCTTTTGAGACATGAAGTTCGTTATGTTTCACGGATCGAACTACTAAATAAGAATGTTTTGAAGATACAGTGTAGAAATAATAAAAGCTGGTGTATAGAAAAAAAGAAAGACAGATTGCGAAAAGACGTGTGATTGTATAAATATAAATATTGATACACCGTCTAAATCTACCTAACATATTTGTCTGATTTGTATTTATTTAACAATATTATTTTATAATAGATGAAGAGATTCTCGTAAAATATCACATCAATATATTTTTATTTATACCGTGAACAATTAAAGTTAAAAATTAAAATCACAATTTCTTAAAACTGATTATATAATATTGCCTTTACAATTAGTTTTTAAATTTATATATTCGTTATTAAATTTTTGAATCTGTTATTAAACTTTCACTGAATTTTTCGATAACCTGCATTCAAGTATATTTGACAAAAATTGAAACAATAGGAATATAAATAATAATCAATATTAAATTTGCTTTTCAATATACTCAATTTAATAACAAATTCTCAATTTAACAATAAATTTTTCTTTAATCATTTCTTTATTATTAATAGATAAAAGTTGTTATTCTATTAGAACTTTAATTAAAATGTTCATATAAGAACTCAAGTATTTATATATAATTTTAATTATTATTCAGATTAAAAAATTTTTGCCTAATTACTTAGATATGTATTTCTATTTCTTCAATTTTAGAAATTATTGGTTATATTTGAATTATAAGTAAATGATAAATGTTTGAATTGTTGTATCTAGATGAAACATTAGTTTGATTCCAACATTAGTTTGATTCCAATACTTATAATATTTGTTAAACGCAAGTGCGATATGTTTTTCGAATAATATTTGTGAAACAAATATTAGACATCTGAATTTTATATTCGTCTTCATATACGTACGAGGATGGCCCTGATACATGAATTTATGCACACACATGTCATTATATATATATGTGTGTGTGTGTGTGTGTGTGTGTGTGTGTGTGTGTGTGTGTGTGTGTGTGTGTATGTATGTATATGTATATATTTTTCCATATATATATATATATATATATATATATATATATATATATATATATATACAGGGTGTTTTCGGACATTTGCGACAAATTTAAAGGGGTGATAGATTTCGATAAATTTTTGTTAAGCAACCCGTGTCTGGCGATGCCTCCTTAAGGCGCCAGGCTGCGATGAATGCTGTTTGATTTCAATGTGGTTAGATTAAAATAAAAGAATCATACGTTTTTTAAATTATATTTTGTTTATTTTATTACAATAAATGTTCAAATTGTTTTATTTATCGAGATCTATCATTCCTTTAAGTTTGTCGCAAATGTCCGGAAACACCCTGTATATATTAATATCTTTATGTATTACATTTCTGTATTTTATTTATGTATTTCTGCATATGTAGTGTATCTTGATATATGTACGTGAAGTACATGTATCAAAGAGCGATTCAAAGAAATAAATTAGTAATATTTATCTAAAATTTACTACTATTTTTCTTATTTTTTTGTAATTTATCGTTCTCGGCCTGGTCTTAGCAAGTACATTGTTTTAATGAAGATCAATCAAATGTTTCATTATGTTGAAAGAATTATTTCTTTCGAAAATGTTACTATATATAAGTTTTATATTGTGTTTTTTTATAATATTGATTTATCCATATAGATTTATTATTACCTTTGTCACATGTTCATACTTCTTGATCAAATGAAAAATGTTGGCGCGTTTAATATCGTACTTCATTAAACAGTTGATCGTTATATAAAACTCATATATAAAAATTTTTATTAAGTTTTGCTTCCCTCTCTCTCTCTCTCTCTCTCTTTCTCTCTCATCAGCAAAAGTGCAGCTTATTGTCTTATTATTATTATTTAATAATATCTCATATTGTTATCTTTTTAAAGTATATAATAGTAAAGTATAAAATAAGTATAAAGTATATAAGTTGTTATGGAATTTTTAAGGAGTTTTATCTCGTAACTGGCTGGCTAGTGCGCTCTAAAGATTTTAATATGATAATACCTTAAGGCACTACTGCAACCACGCGAAGCCTCATCCCCAACTAAATTTCCCACCTCGTGCACTCCCCTTGTAAGTGTCCCCTTATATATTTCGTAATTTTCAAATTACAATAAGTATCACAATATTTGCAATTGTTTTTTTTATTATTTTGTGTTATAATTGTGACTTCCAATCACTTTGTGAACTTCTTAATGAGACTATATAAATACTATAAATATCTCTATGTTTAATATTTTATGTTTTAAAATTTTTATATGCTTCAATACATTTGATTTCTTTGTTTAAGTCTTTATATATATATCACAAACAACGCATTTTGCCATATTATATTTGTTTTCTTGCTTGAAATAATTCTACATATTACTGACATGATATCTGTTTTATATCATAAATCATATGCTTTTATGTACAAAAGAAGAATTATTTCAACGGAAAATACAAAGAAGACAAAAACTAAAGGAAAAAAGGGGAAGATCGCGAAAAAATGTATGATCTCGATAGTATGAGTGTAAATATTGATACATAATGTAAATATGCCTAACGTATCTTAACTGTTACAATTAAATAGCTAACTTGTTGTCGATAATCATACTGATTTAAAAAAAATATTACGGAAATAATAACACAATTGCCAATATCCTAATATTAAAAACTATCATATTTTTAAACTAACTACAATTAAATCCATCAAAATATAAACTATCAGATTAATAAAAAAGAAAAGATAAATAAAAATTAATCAAATATAATAAATTCTACTGGGTAAATACTGGAGTAAATAAGAAAGGCTATCAGGATCAAGAAAATGAAATAATTAGAGTGCAAATAATGAGAATGTAATTATCAGTAAAAAAATGAATTATTACAATATCATGATTGGAAAAGACAAACGTTTCGATTTAATTCAAGATCTCTTCGGTATAACGGATCCTTCAGTAAACGAATAATAACATACAAAAAATATAAATAGAAAAAGAAAAATAAGTATAGTTCGCTGTACCAGTCAGTAAATAAAATTATAAAATATAAATAGATTCGTCGGATAACATGATAAAAAACGAATTTTAAATACACACACACACACACAATACAAGTGTACATCGCATAATTTAGATTTTATTTTAGTAAACGCAATG